>NC_056735.1:1253614277-1253702136 GCF_019279795.1 Protopterus annectens | reverse complement strand
ACTTAAACGATGGATTAAAGAAAAAATTTAAGAAAATTTTTTGCAAATTTCATTAAATAAACAAAATGTGAGAACTAACTGGTTTCATCACGGTACTTTTTTTCCTGAGGAGATAGCATTAGCATTCTCCATAGCTCAGATTCTTTAGTTACTCTGTTGAGAAAGCTGGATAACATCACTGTATAGCCTTTTCTGTAATTTTACATATATAACAGCATTTCACCAGTATGAACTATGGCAAACTAAACATTGTCTAGGACTGTTTTAATTATGATGAGGAAGAACAGCAGTGTGTCTCTGGGCAGACATACTTACTACACTCATGAACTGCTGCAGAGACAACTGTCCATATTTTTGCAGAATGTCCAGTTTTGCCTCATATTTTTGGTCTGTTCTTCAGAAAATTTGTGGTTTTCTAGCAAGTCATTGAGGTCTGAATTTAGTTAAATGATAGATATCTGCGTTTCAGATTTGATAGCCTTCAAAAATGCATGATAATGCAAAAGCTTTTATTATTAACAACTTTCTAAGTTTATAAAACATTATTTCAGATTTGTCCCTGTCTTTGGGCTTTTGTCACCCTATTATTTTTGGCTTTGTCCAGATTTCTTGTAATAAGAGTTTGAGAGGTATGGTAGAAATCTGCATGGTTTACAGCTTGGAAAACAATTCTGCCATTGAAGTCATCGGGATTTTGTTCTCATTCTGCATTCCACTCAAGCTTTTTAGGGTGACTAGCTGCTCAAAAAAAAAAAAAAAAACTCTTGTTAGGTTTGTTCTTTACAGCATTTCTCTTGGGGTCTACCCTGTAAATGAGCCATAAGCTAAGCAAGTTCAACTGTGTTAATAAAATGTAATTAGTAAAAGTATGTGTTTAGTGTACCAATTGCACAGAATGGGGCTTGACATCAGATAGAACAAAAAGGAGTGCATTCATGTCTTGTACTTGAAAGATGTTTTGGTTTGTGATTTCTGTCTTAACAAGATTGAGAATGATGTTTTTGTTTGCAAAAAATGAAATTCTGGTTTTAGTTGCTAGATACTTTTAAAACATATGACAGAAGTCTGCTGATTTATTCTTTTAGAGGCCTGCCCCTTCTGACCACCCCAAAAAAGGCCTTGGCTAACCGCTTAAGGAGTTGGCAAAATGTAATTAGTAAGTACTGTGGTGTCCCCTCTTTGGCCTAGTAATCAAGGAGAACTGACACTGGAGAGGGACGTTCACTTGGAACAAAAGTAGATGTGCACAGTATTTCCAGATTTAGCTGTCTGCATCAAGCACAATTTCCCTTAAAAGAACACAGGGAACACACTCAAGTCTGTGTCTGGATTTCTATCTCTGTCTCCCTCTAGTTCCCCAATAAGACTTCCCACTGGCACGGCTATAGAGCCGAGTCCTCAGCCGAATGTCCAAGCCATGTCCTCCAGCACCCTGTCTGTGAAGCCAGTGCTTCATGTCCCTGCTTCAAACAGCTGACACACACACTCCTTTTGAGATTTGATTACACACACACACCTGAGAAAGGTTGGCACAGATTTATTAGCCATACCTCCTTCTGTTCAGACTGTAATGTAGTTACTGCCACCAGACACTTTAAAGCCAGCTACTCTAAGGCCATTACAAGGGTACCCAATTATGCTGAGTGAAATTTAATATAAATACAAATAGTAATATTTTGACCAATGCAGTAGGGCTTTCAGAAGTGACTACAGAGTCACCAAATAGATATGAGTACTCTCAAAGGGACCAGCCACAATGAAAAATTTAACTGTATTAAATAATAAAAAACATGAAAATACAGTACATCTTTTTACAATAAACACCAGAGTTTCAGTCACAGGAAATATTGAAATAACACATATACAGAAAAACAGTGCTTAACTAATCTCTCTATTTTCCTGACTGATCTAAAGAATTTCTATTCACTGGTCACTTACTAGAGCAAGGCAAGATGAAGTAGGTGAGGGGTCCTTCTTTGTCAGGTTCCAAAAAGAGTGCTTTAAGACTTCAGTCTCATCTAGTATTTAAAAACATCATTTTAGTGATGGATTAGAGAATGACATCACATACATCTGGTCATCTGCCTTCTGGTTCCTTTGCTACCCCATCACTGGAAACTGAACCCGAATCTCACATATATGTGTTACCATACACACAGAGCTGTGCTAAGATGTGTTATAGCATCTGGAAGCCATAAAACCATTTCAACTCTTCCACCCTTCCACGGTAGCAATTAGTTCACTGATACGGACAATACAACAAAGATTCCTAGTTCTTGCTTTCACAGACATTTCATCTCTGCCTGTGATCAGAACTGTAAGATACAATCTTTATGGCCTACGAGGTATTTTAATTTCAAACTATTTTTGAAAGCTATCTGGACACATCTCTTCCAGTATCCTCTGTTAACTGATATACATTTAATCAGTTACAATACAGTCAGGACCCACTGTTGGTACATTTTTAACACAACCAACTTTACAAATTCATTTTCAACACAAGCATCTTTACAAATTAGTTTGATATACAAATGACATAATTCTTGACATAGAATTCTTCATAAAATTCCAGCTAGCTATGCTGGCATATGTTACACATCCACTGCCCTACTTCTTCTGGCATAGCTGGCAATACCTCACATCATCACAAATGCATTAAAACACCTGGATGAAAGATCATTGGGTGGTTACAGTAAGTAAGCCGTGGTTTTGTTTTTATTTTGTGTACTTTTTTTCCAGGTGTTCATAATACTTTTACATGTACCACAAGTTTGAACAGCCAGTTAATTTTCATATCTAATTTTATAGAATGAAGTGCCAGTGGACATGTTTAATAATTTCACTGTATATTCTTTCCTACTGCTCCACCCTGAGAAAAGTATTGTCCTAAATTAGGATGAAAGAATATGCAGCAGTCCTCCACTCAGTCAAATTTTGGCAGATATATCCAGAATACATTGGTATTGACTGGGCAGCAGCCAGTTTATCAGTGTCCAACAGACTCACAGATTCCATGATTTAGATGTGAGTAAGCAGAGTAGCATAAAGGTTGGTTAGTCAGATTAAAAAATATAACTTTTTAAAGGGTGTAGCAAGGGAGCCTTACTTTTGTTTGTGCTGGAAGGATGGTGCTTCTGTTGTCAGCCAGCTTGAAGAAGAGCCTAGAAAATCCTTATAACAAGACTTTTTCCTGCTGTACATGGTACTGTAGTTGAAAGTGCAAAAGAAAGAAGTCTTTATTCAGTTCTTGTTTTGGCAGTCTCCTTTTTTTTTCCATTGGTTAGTGACATGTTACAGCACTGTAGAAAGTTAATGTGACACTTCCTGTTATGGACAGCGTAACAAAAGTAAAAATGAATTACTATGGAGAGAAAAGTTAAACATGAGAAAGGGTGCCCATTCATCCTTGTTGTCCAGTGCACTTGTAAACCCAATGGCCTGTGCTCTGTGAGCTAATGATATGGTGCACTTTGGGCATGTATCCCTCTTGTCAAGGAAATGCTGGAGCTGGGAGTCCTACAGCACTGAACATAATGGTTACCACTCCTCATGCTTTTATTTTCTCTAAGCTCTCAGCTGGAGCATCGGTTAAGCACCAGTACTGCACTGTTTTAAAGACACTTTAATCAAGGGGCCTTTTTTTAATTTTATTTTATTTATATTTTTATTTGATAGGAGTATTTCATATGCTTACTAAGGACACTTTCGGTTGAGTCACTTCCATTACCAGTATAATTAGATAATCCTCTAATCCTCTCTTTCTGAAAATCCCCATGTTTATGAACTGTTTGATATTTTTACTTTTTTAATGGGAAAGCATAATGCTGTGTTGTCAGTAACCCGCTGTAATCTATTGCAGTCTACCATGCTGTCATCTTTGTGCTGTACAGTAGTGGCACAGTGTGCCTTTTTTTCCTTTACTTAAGCTTGCCCAGACTTTCTTATGGTCCCCAGGAATGTGACCAATATATGGCATCAGGAGTGCAGATGTGGAGCACATATTTATTTTCATGTTATTTAGGGAGATAGATCTCAGGGTGATCTCCCCCAAGGTTTGGAGAGCTTATTTTTGAGACTCATGTTACCTCTTGTACTAACAAGGCTTCAGATTTGAAACTGCCCTATGTGACGATCAAACTCATAACCTTCAGATTATGAGACTGAAGTGCTCCAAAAAAAAAAATCCATTGAAATTCTCCGACTGGACATTGAACCTGGGCCTTGGTATTCAGAGCGCCCATGGTATTCAGAGCGCCAAATCCTAACCACTAGACTACCAAGGACCCACCTAAAGACAGGCCTCAAGAGATGTGAACCCATGAATTTGTTCAGTGATATTCTCCCAGACAGTGTATTAGCAAGTTTAACCACAGAAGAACTTTTACAAGGCTAATCTTTGCACTACTTTTTCCCAAGAGGCCCTCAGAAGGTCACACTATTTGACTGTTTGTTTTAAACCTTTTCAAACTAAGTATTAAAGGTAAATGCCTAGCTTTTCCCATTATGTTAAATAGTAGGTTGAGGTAAGCAACATGTCCTTGTGCTGCAGCCTACAAAAGACTGAATAGTAAGCTGAAGTAAGCAACACATCCTTGTGCTGCAGCCTACAATAAGCCTGAGTAGTCGGCAGAGGTAAACCACATGTCCTTGTCCTGCATAGTGTAGAAAATGGGGACTTTGAGAAGTTTTGCATGAGATCAGCTTATAATTAAACAGGACCTGTTGTGGCTTTTCTTTGTTCCCAGTTAAATAATTTATTGTAGTACCAAGGCATTATTATTATTATTATTATTGTTATTATTATTAGTATTATTATTTCCTTCAAAGAAGGGTGCAATTTTTCAGTAAATATCCAGGGAGGATCAGAATATGTGACAACAGTAAACACTGTGACTTACAAGAAACAAGGTGACAAAACTTGGGCATTAATGTTTGATGTTTGAGTGGTCATTCACTTATCTGCTAATGTTACCTAACTGAGAATTCATGAACAGTTTCATTTATTTATACATAAGCTAGGTATATTACATCGATAAGTAAGATGCAGAAAAGCAGGACAGAGTGAATTGAGGTACTTAAACTGACCACTGCTGTAAATATTATCATGTCCCAATTATTCTTCTTGATGTTTGATATATGCGGGATAAAACAACAATGTTATTTGCTAGGATACAAAATACTGGAGTGGTTGGAGGAGTTTCTTGTAAAGCAGGTAGAGCTGTTTAAGAAGAGACAGAAGTGCTTTTAGGATATCTTTGCGTGAGAACTTGGAGTACATGTTTGTATTCTTGATGGGATGGTATTCTCATCCTTCAGGGCTGATTCAAGCTGCAATATATTTGCTGGGAATGTGTAGTGAAAGTGATTTACTCCACCTGACTGCCCTGCTAGTTTCCTGGCATGCCCACTTCCCCAAAGGTGTTCATTGTTGGTACATAGCTGTCTGCAAGCTGGGTAAGGTGAAGGCACTTAAGACTTTGTTGTAAACCAATCCTGAGTGAGTGGCACAGTGGCATGCCACCTGCTGGCAGTAACTCTTAACTGCCCCCTGGTCAAAGGTCTGTGGTTCTAAGAGCAAATGTTAGAAGATGTGCGTCCCTCTCATTCTGAACTGTCTGTCTTCCAGTGTTCAACTAAAGTGAAAAAACACTTGCAACTACTTGATTTTTTGCCTGAAACCTCATTCTGTAACAGCCAAATGGTGGAAAACGCAAGAAAAGTTAAGTATCTGCCTTAAATGTAACTACAGTGGGTACATTTATTTGAACATTTCCAAAACCTGCTTTGCAGGCTTTTTCTATTGTAAATTTCTATTTTTGCTCAGCCAGTGTTGAATAACCACCTTATTCTAGTAGGATTTCTTAAACTTTATAGTATAAATAAGTAATCTCCACTGTGAGGAAATCTCCTTCGTTCAAGTGGAATAACATGCATATTCACTTTAAAAAAGTATTTACGTGATGTAATAGATGGACTTCCTTGTTTTAACAACTTGGCTTTAATAACTTAATTTTCTAATAGGGGGATCTGGGATAACAATGTCAGACTTCACCCTTTTGAGATCTTTTTGGTAGCAGTCTTTTTGTTAAGGATTTTGCATCAACATTAAATTTGTGAGATTTACCTCCTACCAAAAAATATTATCTGAATGATTTTAAAAGCTTTTGATCGGCTGTCTACGTTTCACAGTGATAAATAAATTGTCTTTTTTCTTCAAAAGAAAATCTGTTGTACTAAATGGGTCACTTCCATTTACAAATTGATGCATTTAAAATTTAGCAGTCAGATTTTTCATTCATGTTATTAACTTTAGTTAGGACCCTGTGCTACAAAATTTTAGTTAGATTACTGTTATGGGTGCTTTCTTTTTAACAAACCTTTTTATACACCATTATATGTTTTAATGCTTATTCACCCCCCCCCCCCCAAAAAAATAATGTTATTCATTGACTTCATTCCTGCTTGCTCAGCATTCAGAAATCAAATTCAAATATTTTACCTGCATTTTGACAATGCCCTTTAGTGAGGAACCTTTGTTATTTTAACATTATACTGCATGATTTATCTTTGGAGACATGTATTTTACATTTTGGTTTAGACTCTGATAAATTCTAATTCATTAGGGATCATTGCAGTTTCTACTTCAGTCACATTTCACATTTTTACAAGTCAGCTGAGTGTATTAACCTGTAGGATATTTGTCCTACAAGATTTTCATCTTATTTACGTAAATACTTAGCATGCATGCATTTATCTCCTAAATTCAAGAAAAAAATCATATAGGAAATCATCACAGAGAAGACAACACCAGGCTGTTATGGAATTGATTTTAATGCAGAGTTGTGCAGTCTGACAAGTCTGAGAAACTTGTTAACCCTTCATTTCTGTTGTGTCTCAGTCAAACTGTGGTAATTGTCCTTGATTTTGCCTCTGAGTAACTTTCCTGTTACCAAGAACTGAGTGCTGTTATACTCACGAAGAAGAGTCTGGCATTAAGTTAATAGCACTGTCAAGAGTTAACATTCAACCCCCACCACACCTTGGATTATCAAAATGTCAAGGTCAGCTGCATAGTTTGCAGGTGTTCAACCAGAAAAAGAAATAACAGGATAAGGAAAACCCCTATACCACACAAAAGCTTAAACATTTGAGAAAGATAAGGTTCTGGAATCTCACCCTTACAGAATTCCAGACACTGTCATTCCTACTTGCTGAAAGGGTTATCAGACTTCAAGTGCTTTTTAGCATGTTAGGCTGCCACTTGTTTAGGTTTGGAGACATGTTGTTATCTGCCAGAAAAATGTAGTGATTAAAACAGTGCAGTTCAATAGTAAACTAGTCTTGCAGGCACGTCATGCATTCGGGATGAGAAATGGCAGTTATTTTAATGATCCATGTTGAAGACCTATTTCTTCAGAAGTCAGCTAGTCAGTCCATCCCATTTATTTCACTGAGGGAACAACATATGCTTTCTTTGGATGGATAATTAAATGAACCAACACCTAGACATACTTGTCCCTAATACTTTCTTGAATCAAGCAGTGTAGCAGCACAAATACTGATAATCACCACCAGACACATTATTCATATTATTTTAACTATGGCAGGGAAAAGAGAGGTGACTTGGCTATAATATAACCCCATTCCAGTAAGCCCTACCCAATCATTTAGGTTCATAGGTTTATACTAGGCTATCTGCCCTAAGGCATTTATAAGCCTACAACAAATCCAAATAAGAATAAAGCTAGTGCTTAGCCAAATCCCAGTTCAGCAAAGAAATAAATCAGCAAACCAAAAACGTCACTGGGAACTGCTGCTGTACAAATGCTGTAAAATGTTTATTAAAACACAAAACAAACCAAGCCTAGCCCAAAGTTTTGTGGCTTACGCCACCCCTTATGTTAAAAAATATTGTGCCCATTAGTTTGTTTTGCCTCTGTCCAGCAGTGACACAGAGATGATTCCCGGGGTAAACCTACGATCTCCCATCCACCGGTCAAGATTTCTCTTGAACAGAGCCAGCGAGGTGCTCTGCCTCACATGGACCGGGATTTTATTCCACAGCATAGGGAGTCTCTGAGTGACAAATCTATCCCTCCAGCATGTCTTATTTATATCCGTGCTAAGGTTTAAGTCGCTTGCTCTAGTGGATCTGGTAGATTTGGATTTTTTGAGGTGGAGCATGTCCATTAATTCCGGGTTGGACATGGCCTTGTATGTCAGGCACAGGTCACCTCTGAGCAGACAGTATGCGACTGAATAGAGCTGGAGTTTCTTCAGTCTGGCAGCATATGACAGATTTTGGAATCCCTTTATCCTTTTGGTGAGGAACTTTTGGGGTCTCTCCAATTGCTGCAGGTGTCGGGTGAGATACATCCCGAATGGGGCATTGTACTCGATCATTGGTCTGATAAGTGAAGAGTACAGGGAACAATGACCTCACTTGATCTGGATGTGAATCCCTTCATGATCAGGTGGGCAATGTAGAAGGTCTTTCTAACCACTTTAGCAATGTGAGTGTCAAAAGAAAGGCCACTGTCAACCTGGGTCCCCAGGTCCCTGATAACCTCTTCTGTGCTTAGTGGATTGCCACCTATATGGTAGCTTGGGGTTACCTTGTTTTTCCCGAAGGGTATAACTATACATTTTTTGGCATTTAACTTCAGGCCATGGCTCTGGCACCAGCTATCAGTTTCCGTGAGACCCCTCTGAAGGATATCTGTGTCCGATGTACTTTCCACTATGGCCCAGTTTGCAGTCATCTGCAAACTTTGTCAGCCATAGTCCTCCTATGTTTGCCTGTACTTCTGAGAAGTAGATGCCGAACAACAGGGGGCCAAGGACTGAGCCCTGTGGGACACCACTTGTGACCGGCTTGGAGTCTGACATGGTGCCAGCAACTCTGACCCTGTGGGTTCTGTCCTTTAGCCAGTTTGCAACCCATCTTGTGACATATGGGTTTACATTTAAGCTGGTAAGTTTCTCTATAATACCTGAGTGGGGTATTGTGTCGAAAGCTTTTGCAAGGTCAAGGTAGGCTGTATGGACTGCCTTTCCCTCATCAATGGCCTTGGTGACTGTTTCGAAGAAGTCGACCAAGTTCAAAAGGCATGATCTGCCCTTGACAAAGCCAAACTGGGTCGGGTCCAATGTCTGCAAGTCCCCTATGTCTTTGTTTATGAGTTCCATTATGATCCTCTCCATAGCTTTGCAGACCAATTACTTCTGCGGCATCTGTTACTTTGAAGTCGCTAGCTGATACTGTTTTCTTCAGGTGTACCATTAAAGCACTCCTTAGGTTTTAAAGAAGTAACTCGATTCTTTGCATTATTTATAATGTCTTTGTTAAGCACATACCAGTACACCATACAAAGTAATTTCACGTATTTAGACAGTACATACTTTCCCGAACATGTTAATGCAAAACGTTTAATATTAAGATTCCTTTCAGAACCTGTGTAACTTGAACCCTTAGAACTTTTTAAAATGTAGGTAAAAGTTTTAGTTATGAAGTGCTTCCATTTTTCAAAAATCGCTGTCAGTAAAATTGAAATGCCTTCCATCAAGGCCACCATATGCTGATTCACTTTTTCAGTGCAGTGTAGACCAGGACCCAAATCAAACCTTTCTACAGTATTGGAAGCTGTTGCTTCAGAAGATTAGCAAGCTAACCCTTTCAGTCAAACCCCAAAGGCCACTCACCATGGATGAACACACTACATTCATAACCAAATCAAGTGACTCACAGCAGTAACGCACATCCCATTCAGGCTTTTTTTTTTCCTGCGTCTTACGGCAAGTCGTTTCTTTTCATTCTCCCTTCCATGTCCCAGATACTCAGTCTGAAATGTTCCAGCAAAAACTTAGAGGCACAAGACTGACCAGGCTTTGTTGTGACAGTCATCTCAGTCCTTTATTATGTTGCTCATACCTACCTTTCTCACTACCTCACCAGCATTTCCAAGCAAGTTAACCATTTGTTCATATATTGTCCTCCTCTGTGGATGCTGCCAAAAACATAGCTCTTATAATTAGTTCATTGCAAAAATGTTGGAATGGCTTAGAAACTGCACTCATTCTGTGTTAGCTGTACCCAGAAGATTAACCGAGCTAATATCCTTTCTAACTTGGAAATTGGTGATTTATCTTCCAAAGTGGATTACTACAGGTCCCCTTCTTGAATCCTGTTTAGTCAGTTGCAGCTTTTGAGCACATCCACTCCTCATCCTGCCTAGGGTCTCCTTAACTGCCTGCTTATTTGCTGTTGCCAGTCCTCTCTCTCCAGCTGGGGCCCCATAAAGTGCAAATGTGTGCTCTTCATATTTCATCAAATAATTGGGTACTCCTTTCTTGCTGTACTGCACATCCAGAAAACACTGCCATTACACAAAACTCTGCATATGGCAGTCCAGTGCCCTCATTAGTGAAAAGAGAGAAAGAAGGATCTTTTAATACTGCAATGCAAATTTTTATCCTGCAGAAATGTCAGCAACCTTTAAGACTTCACAGTCCAGGAAGACTTCCTTGTCTGTGACACGTGAAACACTAGTAACAACATCTTCAGCAGCAAGAACATTTTCACCTCATTAGCAAGAAATGGAAGGTAAACATTCTTCCAATCCTTAACCTTCAGTGATGTGGCTTTAACTTTGTACCATCAAGTACCAGGTTATCTCACCATCAGTGGCACTGATCAGAACTGCAAGTGCTTGCTGAAAAAACTGAGTATTAGTGCAACTTGTATTTTGAATTCAGAAATTACAGTTTAAAAGTAAAAAAAATGCCCTTTAGCACTTAGGGAAATCAATTCATTAGTACACTTAATGTATAAAACTGAATGACTATCCCGCCTGGAATTGAGAAGTCATGCTTCTTGGCCTGCTGTTGCACTTCCCCTGCATTCTCACAGTAAGAAGTCACCCTAGCCAGTGTATGGACCATTACTGTTAAAGTAGGCGTAGAGATCAATTGCTTAGAGGAAAAAATGTCATTCTTTACTTGTTGATCTCTATTCATTTGACTAGAAGGGACTAGTGATCAATTAGAACAGATTATTTAATCCTCCACTTACTTACTGACAGAACACCAAATAAGCCTGTAGGCCATGGTAACTGTACTTTCTACCCACAAAAATTATCTTTCTATGTCCTTTATTTATTTGTAACCGCTGTCAGGAGATGAAGGGTTTAGTAACAAGCAGCTAATGATTCAGTAAATTAGTTAATTCTTAGGTTTCTAGATCCACATTTCTGTTTCCACTTTGTCAGAGATTAACAGTACATCCCAACTTGTTTGAGCTTTTCTCAGGTAACGTTTGCATCTAAAGTATCACAGATGACATTAATCTTTTCTATTTCAGCTTTATTTTTCTTACCTAATTTACATGTCCTCAAAATTTAGCTCATAGTCCTTACTAATCACCTTACTGCTAGGATATACTCACAGTAAGGAGGGCATCTTTCATTTCTTTTCCTGCTTATTTCAGCATGATATAACTTGTTTCATTATGACTGCAGATAAAATTGCTCTCACATTCTGTTCTTCCTGTTTGTTGCTATGCTTTTATCGTCATCTTGTAAATTATGCTTTGCATGCCATCTTTTGCTCAAACTTTTTGTTAGAAGACGGGGTTTGATTGCTATTTTGTTGGATGTGTTCATAGGTGTGTACTAGGCTAATGGCCCTGGAGCCTTTACAAGCCTAACCCATAGAAGTGCCCTGGCATTGTGCAGCCCAGTGTCAAGTAGAGCCACTGGAGTGATCTCCGGGGTGAACTTTCTATTACCCATCCACTCATCAAGATTTCTCTTGAAGTGGGCTAGTGAGGTGCTCTGCTTGACATGTATAGGAAGTCTATTCCATAGCATGGACAGTCTCTGGGTGAGGAACCTGTCCCTCCAGCATGTTCTGTTGATTGTGGTAATGAGGTTGAGGTCCCCGGAGCATGTGGTATGGAGGGATTGGGATTTCTTTAGATGTAGCATTTCTAACCGAGCTGGGTCAGACATGGCTTTGTAAGTCAAGTAGAGATTGCCTGTAAGTAGGCAATATGAGACAGAGAATAGCCGGAGTCTTTTGAGTCTGTCCATGTAGGACATGTGTTTAATGCCTAGCGTCCTCTTCGTAAGGTACTTCTGTGGCCTCTCCAGCTGTTGCAGGAGTCTAGTGAGGTACATGTGAGATGGAGCATTATACTCTATGACTGGTCTAGTGAGGGAAGAGTAGAGAGAGACGATGACCTCTTTCTTCCTGGATGCAAAACCCTTGGTAATGAGATGTTCCACATAGAAGGACTTTCTGACCACAGTAGCAGTGTGGGGGTCGAAGGTGAGGTTGCTGTCAACCTGCGTCCCCAGATCTCTCATAATAGTGGTAACTGAGTTTTCACCAAAGGAGATGATGACGCATTTTTTTGCCTTAAGCTTAAGGCCATGGTTTCAACAGCAGTCATTGGTCTCAGTGAAGCCTTTCTGTAGGATGTCTGCATCACTTGGGGAGTTAATAATGTCTCCCAGCTTGCAGTTGTCTGCGAACTTGGTCAGCCAGAGTCCCTCTGTGTTGGCCTGGACTTCTACGAAGTAGATGCCAAACAGGAGAGGCCCCAGGACTGAACCCTGTGGGACTCCACTCATGACTGGTCAGCAGTCTGTCTTGGAGTTCGATACTTTCACACTGTGTGTTCTATCTGTGAGCTGATTTGCAACCCACCTAGTGATACAGGGGTTGATGCCTAGTTTAGTGAGTTTAGCAATAATTCCCATGTGAGAAATGGTATCAAAGGCCTTGGCCAGCTTGAGGTGGGCTGTATGCACTGCCTTACCTTCATCCACATCCCTGGTGACTGACTCAAAGAAGTCAACCAGGTTGAGCAGGCATGATTTCCTTTTCACAAAGCCAAACTGCATGGGGTACAGAGTTTGGAGATTTCCTATATCTTTGTTAGTCAGATCCATGATGAAGCGCTCCATAGCTTTACTTATTAGACTCATCAGGTTAATGGGGCTATAATTTTCAGGGTCTGTAGGTGCTCCACCTTTATGGAGAGGGATGACTGTAGCAGTGTGCCATTCGGTAGGGACACAGCCTGAGGTGAGGTTGTGACTGAACAGAGCACACAGATGTGGTGCAAATTCGCTTTGTAATTCATGTAGAACACAACCAGGGATATTATCGGTTCCCATGGAAGCTGTATTTTTGGCCTTGGACAATGCAGCTTTAACCTGTGCTGCAGTAATTCTTGGGTGTCTGGCATTCTTCCAGTATTGTGATTGGTCCTTTAGGGGGGGGGGGTAAAGTTGGCACTGAATCTGTCAGCCAGTACGTTGGCAATATCTGTTGACTCAGTATAAGAGGTACCATTATGCAGCAACTCAGAGCAAATCTGTGTATTGTTGTGGAGGTTCTTGATATAACTATAAAAGGCTTTGTGATTGTTTTTAGCGTCTACTGCGATTCTGCCTTCAGAGCTGGCTTTAGAGGATTTGATGATAGATCTCAACTTTTTTGTTGAGGCTAATAAGGGAGTTTTTCCAGTCTTGGGACTTAACCTTTTTCTGCAACAGTTTCTTTCTTCTGTTGTAGAGTTTATTAACAGCTGGGGACCACCAGATTGGCTTCTTTTTTTTTTATATATATATATATATATATATATATATATATATATATATATATATAGAGGAGAGCATCTTGGTTCTGTTGGGTATGGCTAGTTTCATGTATTTATGTACATGTTTGTACAGTGCATTGGTGCATGATTCAGCAGTCATACAGCTATTTTCCATTGGCATGGGTGCCATGAAGTTAGCCACTTCTGTTTTTAGGAGTCCAAAGTCAGCTTTGGAGACGTTTTTCAAGGTGGTTACCTTTGCGGGGAGTGTGGGTGATGTGGATTTCCATGGTGATTAGTTTATGGTTGGATGTGACTAGGGAGAGATTGACTGTTGGTGTAGAGCAATGGTTGCCCATGTTAGTAATAACCAGGTTAAGGATGTTGCTTCCTCTAGTGGGGGGTCAGAATCAGCTGGTCCAGGGCATTGGAATTGATGAATTCCAGGAAGCGTTGGGCCATTGTATTGGTGCTTGAGTAGTTTTCCAAGTTGATGGAGGGGTAGTTGAAGTCTCCTAGTATGAGAGTGTTGGGTTGGACCTTGATAGACTCCAAGGTGTTTAGGAATGTGGAGTGAGAGTCAAGGAACATGTTTGGACACCTATAGCAGGCTATGACCTGGATCACTGTCTTACCCAATGTTAGTTGTACCTTAAGTATCTCAGATGTGTTATGCTGGGCTACTAGTCTGGAGGTGTGCATATCCTTTATGAATATGGAGACACCACTGCCTTTGGAGCTTTGGTCCGTGTTTCAGAACCGAAAGGTGTGGAATGAGTTATAGCCTGGCAGCGCAGGGGTACTTTCTGCCACTTTAAACCAGGTCTCCGTTACAGCACAAATGTCGATGTTCTATATTTTGAGGAGTGATTTGTGCGAGTGCATCTTGAGATTTAGACTTCTAGAGTTGAGAAGCATGACCCGCTGATTGGATTTATTTGTAGCTGTTGCAGTGGTAATTTGGTCTTTGGAACACCGCCTAAAAACAGTACTGTAGGGGTGGCAAGAGCCTTAGCCAGTACTCAGAAACCCAGGGTGACAGATGCAGGCCATCTCTGGCAAAGCTTCTAGGTCTGTCAGTCATGTCATCCCAAGCAGACAGATACTGGATCCCCTTAGAAAGACACCAGAAACTTAGCCAATTGTTGAAGTCAATAATTTTTGTTTGTACTGCGGTATCATTCTGGGTGATGGTAGGATATTGCTCAGGGCTAGTGTCATACCTGCCTGGACCACATAATCCAAGAACTCCACCATGTCTTTTCATGTAGTCCAAGGAGGTGCATCTCAGGTCATTCACACCCACATGGACAATGACAGAGTCATACTTGTACTTGTTGTGGATTGGCCTGAGTGTGTGTGTTGTGTGTCAGATTCTGACAGCTGACTGTTACCTTCTCCTTATTCATCCTAGTGAGTGGGACATCTGTGTGCCTCACTATTGAGTCACCTATGATTAGTGTATTGGGCAAGGTGTTTAGCCTTAAGGGCTTAGGTTGAGGGGCACACTGTGGAGGTGAGCTATGTACCCTCTGGTTTGTGTTGTGTTGTGGTGGTTGAATGCATTTCTGTCTTGGAGGTCTCTGCTGCTTGAGTAAATTTCTATTGAGAGCCTTGGCGAAGGTGGGTATGTGTTTTTATGCGAGAGCTGTGATAGTGGGTGTTCTGGAGTGCTATGTGTTCCATGTGGGTGTGGTGCAGGTGTTGACCTTCTCTTGACCAGCTAGTCCAGTCTTGGCTGGAGAGTGCATAGCTTCCAGTTTGGTGATACAAGTGCTACACTGCCTCAGAATGCCCAAGTGCACCAGGTTAATAGGAGAAAGCACAGGGAACTGCTCTTTAATAATGCCAGGAGGGGTGGTCATACCTACTAAGTACTGGAGCTATTTCTGTGAAGAATGACTAGTGCTGATGGAACTTAGGTGTACTATAATAATTGCTACAAAACCTGTTGAAGTGTAAAGCAATTAGGCTATCTGAAGTACAAGAGAGAAAGAACTAGCAAGATCTATGGGAAAAACTGAAGAGCAGACTTTCTGGCACCAGTAATAGTTTACCTCAGCTCACCTCAGTGGAGCTTAAACAAGCACAAGCCCGCACAAACATGGGCTTTTAAACCAGAAAATTGAAAGGGATGGAAAAGCTCCCCAAATAGCCAGTAAACTACAATTTCTGGGCCAGAAACCACTCCTCTTGTGGTAGATAGGCTATCTAGTGCTTACCACTCTCACTGATAAGCTAGAAGGCTTCCCTCCAACACAGAAGGGCTTGGAGAGGCTCAGAAGCTTACAAACAGTCCTGGATACAGCAAATCTGTATCAGGACCAGAATAGTAATAGGAAAGGCAGGAAACGAGTGCAAATGTGGGCTTTTAAACAAGAAAGTTGAAAGGGATGGAAAAACTACCCAAATGGCCAATAAACTACAGTTTCTGGGCCAGAAACCATTCCTTTAGTGGTAGATAGGCTACCTAGTGCTTACCACTCCCACTGATAAGCTAGAAGGCTTCCCTCCAACACAGAAAGGCTTAGAGGGCTCAGAAGCTTACAAAGAGTCCTGGATACAGCAAATCTGTATCTGGACTAGACTAGTTAGAGGAAAGGTGGGAAACAAGCTTAGAGCTTTTTTTTTTTTTTTTTTTTTTTAAAGAAAAGCAACTAAAACAGCAGTAAAAACAATTCAAATGCAGTTAGATGTATCCTCAAATGCCCAAGTTTGCTTTTCTGCATGTAAGTATTTGCCTTTATTACACAGCTGACCATGTGCTCATTTTGTGTTTATATGTCGTCTCCTTTTGGTCTTGCTTCCCTGGTATAAGCTGTGGTCTGACTCGCTTGCAATATTCTAGCTGTTAGGGCCTTTTGAACTCTTCACTGTTTTCTTGCAACACATTCTTTCCATGCACATTTTATAAATGCTGCCATTATTAAATAAAATAATATTTCTGTTTTTAAATGTTTCAAAATTCCACAATTTTATGCAGAAACTGCTGCACATAATAAAACAGTAGCTTGTAATACCATCTTATCCATTACTGGAACTAATATACTCCCAGTTCCAATACAATTTTCAAGTTCACTTAAAATCAATTAGTTGTGCAGTATTTTATTTTATTTATTTATTTATTTTACATTTGTTGACTGGGCTAGTCTAGCTGGATATATGTCCATTTTCAGTAGAGGCCCGGGGAGATAAGCTCCGAAATTAAAAAATTCTAATGATACTAAATAAAATCACATTAAAGAAATACATGTAAAGTAATCGGATAAAAATGAGATAAAATTAAGACATTGTTACTAGTGACATAGTTATAAGATATAAACATGCAGTAGTTAAGAAGTAAACAAAATATTGTAGCACATGACATACATGGAGAGTACTATCAAATGTACAGAGAGTAGGGATATAGGAAAAGTAAGTACACCTTTTTTTTTTTCATAGATAGTAAGAAGGAGTTATAGATAAGTGGATGCCAATTTGACATAGAATTTGGGTATTACAGATGTGAAGTATAGTCAGGGGTCAAGAAATAAAGTTAGTCAGGATTAGTACAGGGGCACAGCCATTGTGTTTTGAGGTATAGCTTGAGTTTCTTTTTAAAGAGAGATTTTGAGGGAATAGACAAAAGTTCAGAGGGAAGCAGGTTCCAATCTTTTCCAACAGTGTTAGAGAAAAGAGAGTCTCCGGCCTTGTTGTTTGACTTGACAGTATCTATAAGAAGTTTGTGTGCAGATCTTAGGGACTTCAGGTTATGGTATGGGTGAATAAGAGTAGATAGTATAGGTGTTTTGTCAGGTCGATAAAGAATTTGATGGGCTATGCCTAGTTGATTAATTTTTAGTTGCTGCTGAAATTCAAGCCAGCCTAGTTGTTTTAAATTAGTACAGTGGTGGGTTCTGTAAGGGTTTCCTGTGGCAAATCTGGCTATGTTGTGGTAGGAGTTTTCTAATTTCAACAGATTCTTTTTTGATAAGTTGGTAAATATGGGAGAGGCATAGAGAAGGGGTGAGATAAGGTGGGAGTGGGCTATAGTTGTATTAGATTCTGGAGTGAGGAAAGGTTTGATTCTGTAAAGAGAGCCTATTTTTTTGTTAATAGTTTTCAGTGTGTTGTCTATATGTGCATCAAAGTTAAGGTTGTTGTCAATGGTAATGCCTAGTAGTTTGGTAGTAGAATCTTGTGATATAAGTGTGCCATTTTTTGATGTTATAGTAAAGTCAATGTGGGGAGATTTGCTGGAAGGTGTGAAGAGGAGGAGTTTAGTTTTTTTTGGGGGGTTAAGTAGTAGACAGCGTTGGGAAAACCATTCTTCTAAAGAGTTAAATATGTGTTGTGTGAGGGAGTGAAGGTCTGATACAGATGTGGCTGAGCTGATTAGTGTAGAATCGTCTGCGTATTGTATACATGTAGCTTGGGGAGCAACTTGGTGTAGGTCATTGATAAATAAAGAAAATAGGAGGGGACCCAGTATGGACCCTTGTGGGACACCAATGTTGACCGGTAGCTGGGAGGATAGAGTGGAGTTCCAGAGTACTGCTTGATGTCTGTTATTTAAGTAGGACTTAAACCAATTAATTTGGGTATCAATTGACAAGGATTGAAGAATGTGTATGAGTATTTGGTGGTTGACCATGTCAAAAGCTTTGGATAGGTCTAAGAAAAGTGCAGAGGAAAGGGTGTTATTGTTGCGATTTTTGTTGATTGTGTCTGTAAAGGAGAGGAGGGCAGTGGTGTTACTGTGGGAGGGTCTGAAACCATGTTGGGTATTAGAGAGCAAGTTATTTTGGAGAAGGTGGTGAAGCAGTTGCTTGTGGATACACCTTTCCATAATCTTAGATAAGGGAGAGAGAAGGGCTATAGGACGGTAGTTAGACATTTCAGTAGAATTTTCACCTTTATGAAGTGGGATAATGTGGGAGATTTTACAAAGTTTAGGGACATATCCTTCAGTGATGGTTCTGTTTATCAGTATGGAAATTGGGTAGGTTATTGATTTGGCTGCTAATTGCAAGTATTCTGCGGGTATTAGGTCTGCAGAGGGAGTAAATGTTTTGAGTTTTTTGAGAAGGGAGAGAATATAAGTTGTTGGGACAGGTTGAAAGCGAAATGGGGGGGTGGGTTTAGGTTGCTGTTAGATATGTTTGTGTTTTTGATGGGGAGTTGACTGGCTAGGGTTTGAATAGTTTTGGTAAAGAAGGAATTAAAGTAATTTGCAATTTGGTTGGGGTTCCTTATGTCAGAGCCTTGTGGGTTGGTTGTGACAGGTTTACTTGGCTGTAGTAATTGATTTATGTTTGCCCAGAACTTTTGTGGGTTATTTTGGTGAGTATGTTGAGGTTTCAGGTAGTAGTTGTTTTATCGTTCATTATTGCTTTTTTGGTCTCATTTCTCAGTTGTTTGAAGTTTTGGTAATCTGCTGTGTTTTTAGTTAAGCGAGATTTGTTCCAGATTTTATTTCTGAGATTGATTTTTTGTTTGGTTTCTATTGAGAGCCAGGGGGCAGATTTAGTTCTAATTCTAATAGAGCGTGTGGGGGCATGGTAGTTGAGTATGGCCAGAAACTTAGCATTAAAGAAATCTACAGCTTTGTCAAGAGGAAAGGTGTTTTAAGGGCGTCCAGTTACATGCCTTCAGTTCATTTTGAAATAGCTCCAAGTTAAAAAAATTTTTAGATCTGATTGTTCTGGTTATGTTTTGGGTAGGAGGGTTGGTTTTGAGCCTGATGATGTAGGTTAATAAGTGATCACTTATATCATCGGGGAGGGTTCCTGTTACAAAAGTACTGGGTTGATTATTGGTGAGTATCCAGCCTATGGTACTTTCTTTTTTGTTAGTTTTATTTATTCTAGTGGGGGAGGTGATAGTCTGAGAGAATCCATAAAGGTTAATATGGCTAGTAGGTTGTTTGTTGTTACAAGATTGCCAATCAATGTTTACGTCACCTAGGATGATTGTTTCTTGGGGTAAGTGTAGTGATAGCCAACATAGGATTTTTTCTATGGTAGAAATATTATTTCCTGGGGGAACATAAATGCAAATAATAAAGATTGATTTGGCTGTGTTTAGTTCAAGTTTGGTAATAAGAATTTCAGCATTAGAGTCTTGGGGAGGTTTTTGGTGGAAAGTGGTTATTTGAAGGCTGGATTTAAATAAGATAGCTATACCACCACCTTTTTTAGATTCTCTGTTGAGACGTAAGATATTATAGCCAGGAGGAATGAGTTCGCTGTCTCTTGTTAAGGGTTTTAACCAGGTTTATGTTAGACAAATAATATCAAAGGAGTAGAGTTCTAAGAGAGCTTGTAGTTGAGTTGTTTTATTATTAATACTACGTATGTTGAGGTTAGCTATTGAGAGTGAGTTTTTGGGTTTTTTAAATAGTGGGTTAACAGTGGGGTTTAGGTAAATGGATTGATTTAAGGAGGAGTCAATTGGACCTGGGTTTGGGTGAATATCTCCAGTCTTAAGTGAGAGAAGTAGGGTTAGGTATGCAGTGTTTGTATATTTACTATGAGGAAGGGGTATCCTTCTGGGATTTGGGTGTACATGTTTTATGTGGGTTATTCTATGATATCTAGGTAAAAGATAGCTAGGTGTGGAAGTTATGTTGATGTGATGGTTGAGGTAGGTAGGAATTAAAGAGGAAGTTTGTTTAGCTGGGTTGTTAAGGTGTGATAGAAGTGGTTGTTCATAGGAGGTAGTAAGGTGTGCTAATATTAAAGTGGGAATAAGTGAGAGCACAACTATGGTATGTTTGAGTACTAGGCTGGGGAGTTTATACATTTTAAAGGTGGGTATAAGTTTAAGTAACTAGTACAAGTGAAGTGGGTGTGGTATTGTTAGGCCAGTTAAGTGGTGTATGTGAAAGGGTGCGGTTAAAGGAAGAAGTATGGAGGGAAAAGAGATGATTGGTTAGTTGTCGTTAGGTTGTAATTGGAGGAAAAGGAGAGGGGGTGTGGTTAGGTAGGTATAAGTGTGGATGCACTGGGGGTGGGTGGAATTTGGGGGTAGGTATTATAAAAACTTTTCAGGACTTACAAAATACTACTTTATAAATTTTGCAGTCTATCGTGAAAAACATCCATAATTATTTGAAGATTATAAATGTCAGTTTAAAGGGGCTATATCCCTGAAGGTCTGACTCTATTAAACACTTCTTTAAGGAATACATATATCCTGGCGGACCAGATAATTTCAAACACTGCTTTAAGGGATGAATCCATAACAGGCAGACTTCACTGTGGGAGTATTTATAAAGCATTGTTGTCTTGTAAGGCAGCATTAAATATCAAGAATTCCATTGTGTGATGTAGTCTGCTTACCCATATATGAGGACTGGCCTAGTACCAGTATGTCAAGAAAGATCTGTATAACAACTTAGTATTATAGGTAGAGGTTGCAATATGGGACTGTAGCACAGCTGCAACCATAGTGTGGTCAATACCATAAAAAGAGTAGAGAAACATTCATGAAGCTATGTATGCTCAAATGCTCATCACTACCACTCTGGCACTGTGAGCAGGCCAAAGGGGGCCTGTAAAAATATAGGAAAGGGGAGCAACAGACAGAAGAAACACCAAAAAGGCTAGCCTTAGGGAATGATAGTGGAGGAGAAGAATGGTATACTTTTTCTGTGCAGTAGACCCCCTTTTTAATTGGTGTGAAGGGAAAGCTAATGAGGGGATTGTGCTGGAAGGATAGAGGTAATAAAGAAGGCAGCAGGACCTGTCAAATGAACGTGAAACACAAAGACAGATGGGATGGACAAATAAGGTGGGGGGGCAACAGCAGAGGAACACAGATTTACCGATGGTGGACAACTGGTTCTGGGGAAGGTCACACTACAAACAAGCTATGGGGAATGGCACGTAAGAGAACGGAAGGTAATACCTGGATCAGGGGGGTACAGGGTACAGAGGCCATTTCAGACTAGCTCAGAGGGTAGCTCACACAGAAATCATTTGCCTCCATGCCTGACATCATGCCCTTGCTGACCCAGTGCCTGATGAAGCCCTGTCACTTGACTTTGTTGTCCTGTCCGGTACTGTCAGCACATCTCAGACTCCACTAGCCTCCACATCTGATACTAGGTGATTACAGGGGATTCCTCCACACCACCCTGAAGAAGAGTCGCTCTTCTCCTGCTAATTAACTACAGAGGCCCCCAGTGAGCCCTCCAGGTCTTTTCAGCAGAATGACCTCTGTCCCCCTGTTGTGTAGCAGACCTGGTGACTCAGTACCAGATGTCAAAATAGTGCAGATCTGGGTGTCTGCCTCTTCAACTCTGCCTTTTCCACAAATGAACTTGTAGTTAGATGAGAAAGAAAAAAATAAAATGTGTAAGTACACATGTATGCTACAAATAGACATGTAATTGCACATTTCTGTAATGCATTTAACATATACCCTGCTATTGGCAAGTATTCAGGCCCCTGAGGCAAGACTTGTTGTTCTGCCTAGATTCTACTACTATTATAAAAGAAAGTAGGAAGAACTTGGTGCACTATTTTAGTATATGAAAAGAAGAGGAAAGAAACAAGCACACAAAGTAGTTATATACAGAGCTTACAGTACATAGTTGGCACACTCTTTAACCTCTACCTTCTACTGAAAAAGCAGGTCAGACTGGCACCACCGCAGGTCACTATACCTGTGTTTGCACTGCTCACTAGTTTGGTTGGTGACAGGTATCCACCTTGCATACTGGCCATCATAACGGCCTAGTAGACTCTTCCAAAGTGCCTGCAAAGAAGTTGCAGGAAAATTCTTGTCAGTCTTTCTCTAGGTAGGAGCCCTTCTGAAATCACTGCCTAAGTAGGCCATGATCACAAAAACAGGTTCACATAAGGGAGAAATTAGCTTTATGCATTGTCATATGTTAAGATGTCATGTTGTATACATCATAAGGCAGCTGGGGTTCTGTAGTGAATGTGTCCCTATTACAGTCACAGAACTATGATCTTAATAGGTTCTGTGCACGGGCGTAATATGCATATGCAGGAAGGATCACGTCAGCACTGCTTATACCTTATGGTAGTTATTCAGTGACACACGCTAAGTTCTGTCAATAGCATCACCACTGCATTACAAGACCTGCTTTAATATGATATAAGGCATGGTCACAGTATTGCAGGAAACTGTTAAGATCAAATCAGGATTTCACTTTAAAAGACATTGCACTTTGAGAACAGGAATGCAGAAAGAAGCAAGACACTATATACCTCTGCACTGTACTGAACACCCATGGTAGATTTAAGCATCAGGGAGAAGCACAACTAGTCAAGGTAAGTAAGGTAACACAGCACAAGGACATGGCAGGTACATGCCCAGCTGTTGGGATGGGGGAACATCGAGACAGGAAACACAACACAAGGACATGACAGCTATGTGTGCAGCTGTGTGTGTGAGGGGAAATGTGGCAGGAACCACAGCATGAGGGCATGTCCATTACCTATACAGCTGTGAAGATTAATGTAACCTCTTTGCAGCAAAGGTGGCACATGGTACAGAGGACATAATAATCCCTAAACATAGGTGAAGACAAAGCTGTGCAGAGAGAGCGTGGTTGGAATTACAGGAATATGTTTTTGAGGCAGTATAGTAACTGCCTCATGCTTGCTAAAAACTGTTTTGCTACCTCATAAAGCTTCAGTTTGTGAGAGGTATAAGTATTTACTTAACTTGAAGGCTACCTTCTCATCTGAGAACACATTTGGCATGCACAACACACATACACTCTCTCATGAGCACGTGCAAACACACACAGCACAGAGCACTTCCACTTGACCAATGTTTACTGAGACTTTTAAGAGAACACTGCCTAAGCCATCCAGACTAAAGACTAAGACACTTCAAGTATTAGTTCACACAGCTACACTTCTCCTTTCACCATTCACACCCCTGCCCCAAATTGTCACAGGGGTGCAGACTCCAAGACCTCATGGCCCACTGAGATTGCATCTAACTATAGTAATGGTTTAGTAATAGATGACACTATTGTCAGTCATATGAACAATAGCAGAGAGCTACTGGAAGGCTTCCATTTGCATTCAGCTGAGATCAGCCCTCTAGGGGAATGACCATATACTCTGTCTCATCTCCTACTGGGATAATAGGAGGATGTCTTTTCCCTTTGTTCATGGTAGGAGTTGGAAACTTGGACCTGACCAGTGGGCTGCCCCCATATCTCATGAAGCAGACCCTCTCTGAAGTCTTCAGCTTCTACCTGAACATGGGTACTCATCAGCTGTAGGCCCTGCCAATGTTGCATGGAAGTTAAACTGATGGTACTTCCACTCCAAGTGACTTTATGCTTCATTTTGGTGTACCAGGATTTGGAGTAGAGGAAGTTGCCCTTCCACCACCCAGGTTGAGCTTCCAACCCTTTTCTCTGTGGTCTTCTGTTGAAAGGGGTCTCCATCCTTACTTGCATCTTGTCTCTGTTCCATGAGATGGATAGGAATCAGGAAGAATGAGGAGATTTCTCATTATGGAGATCATGGCTTCTTTGGTATGCATAGTCACCCCCACCAAATTAGCAGGACTTTATGCTGGCTTGTAGTTTGGTCCTAGAAGCTGGTTGAGTGAGGCAGTGTCTTTTGTCTGTTCTCTGAGCCTCCCTGTGTCCATTTTTGTTTTTATTTATTGACATTTAATTACCAGGAAAGTCCAACTGGGTAGAAGCCCATTTTCAGCAAAGGCCTGGGGAGAAAAGCTCCAAATTGTTACAAAGCATTTTAAGAACAATAATTTTGCAATCTTCAAAAATAAAACAAATGTCTGCAGTTTAAATAATTATGACAAATTAGACGTAATATAAAAACATTGGTTAAGAATTGATACAATTGTATGACAGTCATTTAATATTTAGAGAATTTTAGACAGTTTGTAGAGAAATTTAAGGTAAGTTAGTCTAATACAAACCGGAATTGCAATATGAAGTGAGGGAGAAAAACAGTTCTTGTATATTTAGAGAGAAAGTCGGGGAAGAGAATTTGATAAAAGTAAGGAAGTAAGTGAAGAAGGGAGAGTAAGGAGGTATAAGGAAAGAAAATGTACTTGTTCCCATTTAGGGGTATAGGTTATCCTGGTTTTGAGCAAGAACGGAGCCATATTTTAGCTAGGAAGTCCTTTCAGAGTGGTTTTGAAAGATGGGAGGGAGGGCATTGACCTGATTAGATAATGGTAGGGAGTTCCAGACCTTAGCAACCTTGTATTAGTGGGCAATTGGGTAATATTTCCTACTGGTTTTTAGTGTAGCTTTTTTATCTGCTTCTACAATGGTGTCTGACTACAGTGCTTGTTTGGGCTGCCTGGCAGGCTTGAATGCTCTAGCCATAAGGTCTTCAGTGCTCTTTTCCCATTATGCAGCTTTAGAACCAGACCACCTACAAAGAGGACTGTCTTTGAGTTAGGAATACCCTACCTGTCTCCCTTGTGGTAGGCTGATGTTCATCGTGCATACAGCTGCAGTCATAACAGATGGGTTCTCCTGCTGTCAGGCGGGTCCTCGGTCGGCCAAATTCCAAAGTCTAGGTCCGGCGTCGGTTGTCGTCGCCTCTTCCCTGACGTCAGTGCGACAGGGGTATAAAAGAACCAGCCAACGCCATTTTCTTCAGTCTTTCTTGCCGCGCGGTGCCCGAAGCAGAAGCAGTTCGCAAGTGCCGGTCGGCCAGCTCCTGAGATTACGAAAAATTTGGAACAAAGTCTTCTTAAAAGCTAAGTACCCCGTTGGGGAAACATTTTCTTGCCTCAGACGGATGTCAGACAAAGTTAATAATTGTATTTCTTGTGGGAAGCAAATACCGCATAAGGATTTCCATTCCCTCTGTATACCTTGTTTAGGCCCAGACCACGACGTCTCGGTCTGTCGCTTTTGTGCTACATTCAACAAACGCACTATTAAGCGTCGGGCGGAGTTCGCCCAGCATTATTTTGGGAAAGCATTTAACTATACTATGTCGTCGGATACTCCGACTCTGGTTTTGTCTAAAAAACGCAAAGACAAGGACCGACACTCGAGGTCCGCGGCCTCTACCGACACCACGCCTAAGCCGACTACACGTGGTCCGGTTCTCAGCTAGGCGCCTACGCAGCCCCTGATTACCGACGACACATCTTTGGCGGTGTCTCCTGTACCAGTCGCAGGCTCCTCAGCCCACACCCTGACTACAGATACCGAAGCCACGCTTGGCGTTGAAACACAGAATGTGGACAGGTCCACCTCCACTCAAGGTGTCTTCAGACCTTCCTCTTCTTTCTCCATCAAGGCTTTCACCAAGTCTAAAGCTACCATGCACCCTAGGAGACCAGCTACACAGGGCCCATCTCCAGGCCCCATGCCTAAGAAACAGATGCTTAAAATGGCTGAGGATTTAATTACTCTAATCAGAGGTTCTCAGCCACCTCCGGACAAAAGACCCAGAGTGGAGGAAGATTCCCCCTCCTCTGATCAGGGCTCCATTATTTCAGAGCACTCTGATTATCAGGAACAGTCTTACTTCCTTTTTGAAGATTCTGATGCAGAGGAATCTATTCCTTCTGTATCCCCCCCGAGGATTACTCACTTTGTGAAACTCTGCATACCTTAAGGGAACACTTCCACTGGGAAGGCCAGTATTATTCAGATTCCAAGAAAAGGCTCAGGGAATTTCTTTTGTTATCCCAGCACAGGCCTCTGGCTATACCTGCTGTCCTGGACATCCTAGATGATGTTTACTCGGAGGCCTGCCTTAACCCGGATTCTCTTCCTCCAGCTCCAGTTAAGCCTGACAGGTACTACAGGGTTCCTGACTCACACCAATTTCTATACAAAAGCCATACTGCTGACCTAGAAACCATCTCACAGGGGCCCAAGGGAGTTAAGGCCTCCATTACCAAAAACCCATTGCCTTCCGAGAGAGATTCCAGATCCTTAGAAAGGTGGGTAAAAAAGGTATATACCTCGGCTACCTTATCCATGAGGGCCTTAAACTGTCAGTTTCATATGCTAAAATACCAACAGTTTCTGTTATCTCAATTGAAAAGTAAAATGTCACAACCTGAACAACCAGACATGAAGGAGTTGCAGGATTTGATGTATAGTGCAGAACAAGTGGGTAAACATACCTTACATTGTGGTTTTGATGCTCTAGAGGCCTCATGTAGAGCTGCTGTTACAGGCTCAGTCATACGTAGGCATGCCTGGCTCAAGGAACAAGCCTTGCCTGATCATGTCAAAGCTAAATTAGTAGACGCCCCTCTTCAAAAGGATGTACTATTTGGGGCAAATTATGTGGAAGTATTACGGAAAATGGAGGAAAAGGCTAAATCAATGCAAACTGTGAAAGAATTTCTGCAGGTCCAAGCCCCACGTTTTAGTAGAAATTGGCCTTCCAAAAACTGGTCCTTCCCTGCCACAGACAGACCCCAAAGAGGCAGATACAGGCACCCCAGGGGCAGAGGACAAACACAAGGCTCGTACAGGGGCAGACAATGGCAAGCTCCTACACAAAGAGGTGGTGAGGACAACTCTCAATCTTTCAGAAAGCAAAACCAATGACTTTCCCCTTTGCATGCCAACCAGGTCTCAAATGGCAGCCCCCTTAGGAGGAAAGCTGGCACTATTCTCAAAAAATTGGCATATTGTCACAAAGGACAAATAGATCCTGGACATTATAAACAGAGGCTACAAATTCCATTTTCATACCCTTCCAAAAATGAAAGGCATGCCAAACCTGCCACACAATCAAAGGGCAGAGGCACAAAAGCAAATTTCAGGTCTTATAAACATGAAAGCTATTCAAGAGGTACCTAGACACGAACAAGGTCAAGGTTTTTATTCCAGGCTATTTCTGGTGCCAAGGAAGGGAAAAGATTGGAGACCAATTTTGGATCTTTCCATCCTAAACACATTCCTACTCGTACCAAAATTCAAGATGCTCACTCTACAGCAACTTCTTCCCATGCTGGGCAAGGAGTCTTGGCTGGTAACATTGGACCTCAAGGAGGCATACCTGCATGTCCCAATCAGACAAAATTGCAGAAGATACCGCAGATTTCTTGCAGGTTCAACCCATTATCAATTCTCTGCATTGCCTTTTGGTTTATCTACTGCGCCCAGAGTATTCACAAAATGCCTGGCATCAGTAATTGCCTACTGCAGACTTCAAGGGATACAAATATACCCTTATTTGGACGGCTGCCTGATCCAAGCGGACAGCAAGCACATTCTTCTGAAACATCTGGCTTATGTAATAATATTATTAAATTCTCTAGGATACACAGTCAACAAAGAGAAATCAAGACTAATACCCTCTCGGAAGATAATTTTCCTGGGTGCCAATTTGGACACAAACACCCAGATGGCCTACCTCACGCCAGAGAAGCAGGGGCAACTAATTCAATACTTCAGAGCACTAGCAAATTGCACCAGGCTGACTGCAAGGAAAATCCTGCAGGCTCTGGGATTCATGGCATCTTGCATCTTACTAATCCCATGTGCAAAGCTGCATATGAGAAAACTACAATGGTACCTAAAAAACATATGGTCTCAACACAACCACAGTTTGGAAACAATAATACCATTAATTCCATGTCTGCAAAAGGAATTTCTGTGGTGGGCTCAAGCATGCCAAACAAACACAGGTCTTCCATTCAGCAAGCCTCAAGCAAATCAAGTCATCACAACAGACGCCTCGGATTACGCCTGGGGGGCGCACATGACAGACCAGTGCATTCAGGGCAAATGGACCCAAAAAGAAAAGCACCTTCACATCAATCAAAAAGAAATGCTAGCAGTGATAAGTGCTATTATAGCTTTCAAGGACCTTCTACAACCAGGTCAGCTATTGATAAGAACAGACAACACCACAGTTATGTGGTACATAAACAAGTAGGGAGGAACACATTCTTATCCCCTATGCAGACTGGCCATGTCACTTTGGAACATGGCAATGGACTTACAAATGGAACTACAAGCACAGTACTTGCCAGGCAAAGAAAACATGCTGGCAGACAACCTAAGCAGGAATATGACGGATCCACATGAATGGAAGGAAGTTGCATCCAAAAGTTTTTACAGAAATAATCCAAGAATGGGGAAGGCCAGACATAGATCTCTTTGCCTCTCACAAAAATCATCTATTGACAAAATTCTGCTCAAGGATCTTCCATCCAAAGGCCTGGAGAGTGGACGCTCTCTCTTTCAGTTGGACATCAATGACAGTTTATGCCTTCCCACCTCTTCCTCTGCTGCCCAAAGTCCTATTGAAGACCAGAGCAGACAGACCAAAGATGATCCTCATTGCTCCGGACTGGCCAAGGCAACACTGGTACCCACTCCTGAGGAGCCTGACGCATTCCCCACCATGGACCCTGCCTCTAATGCCTCTTCTTCTGACTCAGCACAGCTTCAAACCTCTTTACAGTCAGCTGAAAACACTCAATCTAGCTGCATGGAAGATTCCTTAGCATCGCAGCAGGCTCTGCTCTCCAAGGAGGTGCAGGATGTCATTTTGGAGGCCAGGAGGCCATCAACTAGAAAAGCTTACTCTGCAAAATGGAAATGTTTTTGTGTTTGGAATGAGAAAAAGGGCCAGTGCCCTGGAAAACTGAATTTACCTCAAATACTACAATATTTGGCTGAACTGCTAAGCAGTGGACTTTCGTTCTCCTCCATCAAAATCCATGCCTCAGCCATTTCTGCAGAATACAATACTGATCCACCTTTATTCTCTCACCCTCTATTAAGACAGTTCCTCAGAGGGGCTAAGAATTTAAGACCTCCAAGAAAACAACCAATACCTGCTTGGGATCTTAATTTCATTCTGGAAAAACTGACTTTGCCTCCTTTTGAGCCAGCCGCCTCATCAGATTTACAGTATTTGTCCTGGAAAACAACTTTCCTTCTGGCTATCACTTCAGCTCGTAGAGTTTCAGAACTACAGGCTCTTATGGCTGTCCAGCCTTTTATCATCTTCCATCAGGACAGAGTTTCATTATGTACCAACCCGTCCTTTATGCCTAAAGTGGTATCCAGGGTAGCTTTAAATCAGGCCATACATTTACCTACTTTTTATCCTAATCCTCAAAACAAAGGGGAGAGATTACTGCATTCCTTGGACATCCACAGACAACTGCGTTATTATCTGGACAGAACAAAACCTTTCAGAAAATCAGAACAGCTTTTTGTGGCCTATGCAGTAGGAGCTCAAGGAAAGTCAATATCCAAACAGACAATCTCAAAATGGATAGCCCACTGCATACGCTTTTGCTATTCCTTTCATGGCAAAACTGTACCTACAGGCATTAGAACTCATTCTACCAGGGCCACAGCCACCTCTACAGCCTTCCTCAGAGGAGTTCCTACCAAGGATATTTTAGAAGCAGCCACTTGGAGTTCTGTGCATACCTTCTCCAAGCACTACAACCTACCATTATACTCCAAATCTAGGGCAGGCTTTGCCACTGTAGTCTTGCAGGGCATTTTGGCTCCTCCTAGCTCCACCTAGTGCCTACCACCCCTTTCTTAGCTTTGGGATTCTGCCCATCTGTTATGACTGCAGCTGTATGCACGATGAACATAGTACAGTTTTGTACCTACCATAAATGTAGATGTTCGAGTGCTAATACAGCTGCAGTCCAGGTTTCCCTCCCTCCTTCCCCTCTAGGGGTGTTCTTTTATGGTGTATTTGCTTGCAACTACTGGTCTTTGATTATATTGTATTGCATTATTACATAATTTTATGTATTGCCTTCCTTCTGGGGGCACCTGACATCTGGGGCAAGAAAAACTGAAGAAAATGGCGTCAGCTGGTTCTTTTATACCCCTGTCGCACTGACGTCAGGGAAGAGGTGACGACAACCGACGCCGGACCTAGACTTTGGAATTCGGCCGACCGAGGACCCGCCTGACGGCAGGAGAACCCATCTGTTATGACTGCAGCTGTATTAGCAGTCGAACATCTACATTTATGGTAGGTACAAAACTGTACTTTCTTTCAGATGGTATTGGATGTTGGAAAGCTTGTAATCAGAGCAAGTTTGTACTTGTATGACATTTGTTGGCATTAAGCATGCCACATCTATATTGTCTGTCTTAATTTTGAAAGTGTGTACTTGCTTGTGGCAAGGGAGTGAACTAGCAGGTGTGGGGATGATCGTATTTTTATATTCAATGTGGGGCATCATAATGTGCTTCACTGAAGGTATATGTCTGTCCTAGAGTATGGGAACATCAGGGCAAGGATACCAGACTCCATTTGGTGGTGAAGGAAGCGCAACTTCAAGACCCATCAAAGGGAATGCTGTTTATAGTTCAGATGATACCCTATGAATAATGGCTTTGGAATAGGGTTTAAATGAAATATGAAACACTTTTAGCTATATAAGAACATTTGAAAGTAATTCAGTAAAAAAAAAAAAACAGAAGTACTAGGTGGGTTTCCAGGGAAGGTGCTGACTCAAACATCTGTCATTATCAGTGAAAGCAAAAACATACCCACCTCATTTAATGTGTCTTGCCCATGTCATATTATGGGGACAGAGCACACTGGGGAAGCTAGAAAGACTGAAAACCAGTCATTTTAGTGTGGTAGTCCATATCCGGGACGTTTTGTGGGTATAACAAATTGGAAATTATTACTAACTCTAAAGAATGAGGTCTTGACTGTTCAGCAGTTCTCATGATATGATGTATAATAATTGTTCCAACTTCTTGTTGGAGTTTTTTATACCTTTATATATTGTTTTATTTATATAATGAAACATAGTCTAACCATTTCTTTGGTCTGGTTCAATGTCAAGATTGCTTGCAGAACTCACAACTGCTTTGTATTGTTGGAGCTTTTAAATGTAATGATGATTTATTTGCCTGTTGGCCTAGGTCATGGCTGAAAATAGTCCTCAGACTACTCTGTATACCCAATTAACAAATAAGCAAGTCATATGTACTAAGGATACATGTACATGCAGACGAGATTGATGCAGTCCTATTTTGTATTCATGGTGCAGATGGGACTCTGCAAAAATGGAAGAGGGTGGACTCATTAGTAGAATTGATCTCTCTCTCTCTTTTTTTTATATATATTTATATATATATATATATATATATATATATATATATATATATATATATATAATTGAGAATTTGCTGAAAGGTTGTCTGGTCAGATTAAATTGTCTCCTGTATGTGAAATAAATTCTTTAGGGACTTGTAAGTTTCATGCATAATTTAAAGCATAATGAGTTTGATTTACTAACTATTTGTGCTTGAGGTGACAAATGCAAGCATTTTAATTTAAAGCAATTCTATAATATAAAATGCTTGGGAATATGTTTCGACAAAGGGGTTATCCACTGTCTTAAAGTATATACAAAAAGGACAAATGGTATAATTAGCCCGATCTTGCATAGAAAAGAGCCTCGAGGAGTACAAACATGTAGTACTTTAACTGTAGACAGCATATTAGGGAACCAAGAGGTTAATGGTACACTAAGTAACATTTGTGTGATGAAGGTGAGTATAATGTTGCTTCAACATCGGACAACAATGTATTGTTTGAGACACATGACCTCACATTGTGTAGCCCCAATACCAGTACTATAACTCAACTTGTAGATACATCAGTAACTAGTAAACCCAATAGTGGGTTTGAGCTTAGTTTCGTCACTACATTTAGTAGTGACAGTGTGTTAATTAAGAGTATTCTACACAAAAACTGGGAGCTTATTAAACAAGATAAAACACTTTTAGATAAACTATATAATGTTCCTAATATTATTTTTAGGAGAGGAACAAACTTGAAGAGTTTATTGGAACTTCACAGACACAAGGTTGTTTATAGAAGTATTGGTATGTCTACCTGTGGATGATGTCCTTCATGGATGCATCTGCAGTCATAACAACTGGGTTGTCCTGTCGTCAGGCAGCCCTTCAGTCGGCCGGATTCCAAAGTCCGGGTCCGGCTTCGGCTGATGTCGCACTTCACCCGACGTCATCTCTGTTGGACTTCGGGTATAAAAGCATCAGCCGACGCCATTTTCTTCAGTCTTTCTTGCCGCGTGGCGCCCGAAGCAGAAGCTGTTCGCAAGTGCCGGTCGGTCGGATCCAGAGATTACTTCTACCGAATACTACTTGAAGACTTCTAAAGCTAAGTACCCGTTGGGGACTCTTTCTTGCCTCAGCCGATGTCAGAAAAGTTAATAATTGTTTAACCTGTGGGAAACAAATACCTCATAAAGATTTCCACTCTTACTGCCTGCCTTGTTTTGGCCCAGCCCACTGCGAAGCAGCCAGTTAGTCCTGTGCTTCTTTCAACCGCGAATGCTTAGGCGTCGGTCGGAGTTTGCAGAACAGTTTTTCGGTTCTGATTTTGCGTACATTATGCCGTCGGATCCTCCGACTCGCATTCTGCCAAAAACGCAAAGAAAAGACCGACACTCGCGGTCCGCGGTTTCGGCCGAAACCACGGTTAAGCAAACCGCGAGTGTCTCGGTTTCGGCCGAAACCGAGAAAACTGATCAAAATACAGCTGAATCTATCTCTACAACTGAGGTCCCTGCTAACACTCTTGAATCGGCCTCAGAAATTTTACCCACTACGGTGCTTACCACTGACTTATCAGACACCATTCCCTTGGATGTCTCTACCCCAGCATGTGGTGCTGCTAGGCCTCCAGCAGCCATGTCCATTAAGGCCTTCGCCAGGGCTAAAGCAGCCAAGACTACTAAAACAGTGCCTGTTAAACCCCCCTCAACCAGGCCCTCTTCCAGTTCTCAAATGCTTACTTTGGCAGAAGATTTAATTTCATTAATTAGAGGATCTCAATCTCACCCAGACAGGGCCTCTCAGCCCCAGAGAAGAGACCTAGGGCAGAGCCCCATGAGCCAGTGTCCTCTGATGATTCTGCTGATGAATCAGACATAACTGACCAGCCAGAGGCTCCTTTCTCCAATTTTGAAGATTCTGATGCTGAAGAATCCATTCCAGCTGCTTCCCCACCAGAAGAATTCTCCTTTGGGGAAACCTTGCATGCCATGCGAGAACAGTTCCAATGGCAGCAACAGGATTTTTCAGACTCCAGGAAAAGACTTAGGACCTTTTGCACCTTCCACAGCACAGGCCCTTAGCTATACCTCCTGTTCTCTCTGTGGTGGATGATGCTTTCAATGATGTCTGCTCCGCTCCAGATTCTTTACCCGCAGCCCCTGCCAAACCAGACAGATTTTACAGGGTGCCAGATACTCATCACCACCTTTACAAGGCCCCTCTTGCAGACCCCGAAACTATTTCCCAGGGTCCCAAGGCAGTTGCCGCGACCATAGCTAAAACCCTGTTCCTTCTGAAAGGGAAGCAAGGTCATTAGACAGATGGGGTAAAAGGTTTACACTTCAGCCACTCTCTCAGCTAGAGCTTTAAACTGTCAGTTTCACATGATACAATACCAAGAGTTTATGCTTGATCAGTTAACTAAAAAGCTAACCACTGATGAATCTCTTGATAAGAAATATGTATTAGAAATGGTAAATAACATACAGCAAGTTAGTAACCATTCTTTAAAATGTGGCTATGATGCACTGGAGGCTTCATTTAGATCAGCCATGACTGGCACTGTAATTAGAAGGCATGCATGGCTAAAGGAGCAAGCTTTACCGGATCATGTTAAATCTAAATTGCTAGATGCTCCTATGGATAAAACAAGTTTGTTTGGTACACCTGCCCAACAGGTTATGAAGAAAATGGAAGAAAAGGCAAAATCAGTCCAGACAGTTAAAGATTTCTTGCAGGTTCAACCCCCAAGGTTTAGCAGGAACTGGCCTGCCAAAATTGGTCCTTTCCTGACTCCACAAGACCTCAAAGGGGCAGGAATAGACGTTCCAGAGGCAGAAACCAATCCAGAGGAGGTGCCTACAGAGGACGACAGTGGCAAGGTAACAACAGAGGCACAGACTCAACACCTGCCACTACATCAACACAGCCACAGTGACTTAATCCTAAACCCGCCTACCAGGGAACAAATAGCAGCTCCTCTAGGCGGAAAGCTAACCTTATTTTCAAAAACTGGCACCACATAACAAAGGACAAGTGGATTTTACGAACCATAGATCAAGGTTACCGGTTCCACTTCCACACTTTACCAGACAAAAGAGGAATGCCAAATCTACCTCCAAATCAAAAGACAGAGGCTCTACAACAGATAATGGAGTTAGCAAACATGAGAGCTGTGGAGAAAGTGCCAACAGCAGAGCAAGGAAAGGGGTTCTACTCCAGACTATTCCTAGTGCCAAGAAAGGAAAGAAGTTGGAGACCAATTCTAGACCTGTCCACCCTGAATACTTACATCATTGTCCCAAAATTCAAAATGCTGACCCTACAGCAACTTCTTCCCATGCTGGGCAAGGAGTGTTGGCTGGTAACTCTAGATCTCAAGGAGGCATACCTGCACGTCCCCATTCGACCAATCTGCAGAAGATACCTCAGATTTCTTGCAGGATCAGAGCACTATCAATTCTCAGCATTGCCCTTTGGCTTATCTACTGCGCCCAGAGTATTCACAAAATGCCTGGCATCAGTAATCGCCCATTGCAGACTACAGGAATTCAAATTTATCCATACCTGGACGACTGCCTGATACAAGGAGACAACAAAAGCAAGCTGACAACAGATTTACAAAGGGTCATTTACTTGCTTCAAGCACTGGGATACACAGTCAATTTACAAAAGTCAAGACTGATACCATCCCAGACAAGGACTTTCCTGGGAGCGGAATTGGACACAGTAAGACAAATGGCATTCCTAACTACAGAAAAACAAAAGAACTCCCTCTTTACTTCTTGGCACTAACAAAACTGAACAAGTTAACAGCAAGAAAGGTACTGCAGGCCTTGGGTTTCATGGCATCATGCATAATCTTGGTTCCATTTGCCAGACTACATATGAGAAAACTACAGTGGTACCTAAAGAATTTATGGTCCCAACACAGACACAGCCTAGAAACGGAAATCCCACTAATACCATGCTTAAAACAGGAGTTCCTATGGTGGGCTCAGGCATGCCAGTCAAACCCAGGCCTGCCCTTTCGCAAGGGTCAAGCAAGCCAGACCATCACAACAGATGCTTCAGACCTAGGATGGGGGGGCGCATATGCTGGACAAATGCGTACAAGGATTGTGGACACAGGACCAACTTCACCTGCACATAAACCTAAAAGAAATGCTGGCAGTAAAACTGGCAATCCAAAAGTTCAGACCATTTCTCAAGGAGAACCACTTGATGATAAGGACAGACAACACCACAGTCATGTGGTACATCAACAAACAGGGAGGCACTCATTCTTAACCCCTATGCAGAATGACTTTGGAGCTGTGGACCCTGGCACTCAGCTACAACATCCAGTTACAGGCAATATTTGTGCCAGGAAAAGAAAACTCTCTAGCAGATATGTTAAGCAGGACCACATCGGATGCCCACGAATGGCAGCTGCACCCGGATATCTTCAAGACCATCTCGAAGAAATGGGGAATGCCTCAGATAGATCTATTCGCATCACCTCTCAATCACCAGCTCAAAAAATTCTGCACAAGGACATTCCACCCACTAGCATGGAAAGTGGACTTGCTCTCCTTCAGCTGGAAAGGCCTAAAAGCATATGCATTCCCACCTCTTCCCTTGATACACAAAGTACTACTAAAAATCAAGGAGGAACGTCCAAGAATAATCCTGATAGCTCCAAACTGGCCAAGACAGCATTGGTACCCACTGCTGAGGAGCATGTCTCGGAACAATATGTGGCCAATTCCCCTGATGCCTTTGATGCTAACTCAGAACAACTTCAGCACCATGCATCCAAACCTAAAAACGCTGCAACTGACTGCATGGAACATCGCATAGCAGCTGCTAATACAGAACTTTCACAAAGAGTTAAAGACATTATTCTTGAAGCACGCAGGCCTTCAACTAGAAGGAATTATGCTGGGAAATGGAAAAGGTTTGTCATTTGGAGCTCTGAAAGAGGAAAAGATGTATCAAACATAGATATGCCTAACATTCTGGAGTATCTGGCTGAACTACTTCATTCAGGCCTGTCCTACTCCTCCATCAAGATTCATGCATCAGCTATTTCAGCAGAATACAGTTTTGATCCACCTGTTTTTTCACACCCTTTGCTCAGGCAGTTCCTCAGAGGAATCAAGAATGTAAAACCTCCAAGGAAACCACCATTGCCAGCTTGGGACTTGAACTTTGTGCTAGAAAAATTGACACTATCACCTTTTGAACCAGCAGCAACAGCAGACCTACAACACCTGTCATGGAAAACTGCTTTCCTACTGGCAATTACTTCAGCAAGGAGGGTTTCAGAACTACAGGCCTTAATGGCAGTGCAACCCTTTCTAATCTTCCACCAAGATAGAGTGTCCATGAGGACTAATCCTACATTTATGCCTAAGGTGGTATCCAGAGTGTCTTTAAACCAGGCAATCCACCTGCCTACCTTCTTTCCCAACCCACAAAACAGAGGGAAAGAATACTGCATACCTTGGATGTACATAGACAGCTACGCTACTACTTGGACAGAACAAAAATAGCAGAAAGACTGACCAACTTTTCGTAGCCTATGCAACAGGAAGGGAAGGAAAAGCTATTTCCAAACAGACAATCTCCAAATGGATAGGAAATTGCATACGATTCTGTTACTCCTTCCATGGAAAGCCAATTCCACAGAACATAAGACCTCATTCTACAAGGGCAACAGCCACTACCACAGCTTTCTTACGAGGAGTGGCTACCAAAGACATTATTGAGGCGGCTACTTGGACCTCCGTGCATACATTTGCCAAGCATTATAATTTACCTCTATATTCCAGATCCCGAGCAGGGTTTGCCACTGCTGTTCTGCAAGGGATCCTAAACACACCATAATTTACTTTTATCCTCCTCCCTAGTTGGCTATGGTATTCTACCCAGTTGTTATGACTGCAGATGCATCCATGAAGGACATAGTACAGTTTTGTACCTACCATAAATGTAGATGTCCGAATTGGATAGCATCTGCAGTCAGGATTACCCTCCCTCCTTCCCTCTGTCGTACTCCTAGAGTGTTTACCCCTCTAATAGCTAGCTAGTGGGGTTTTCTTTCATGGTGTATTTGTTTGTGTTTATGTACATACATGCTTATTTTTGTGTTTACCTCTATCTTTTGGAAACATTGGCATCTATCCAAAATTTTTTAGCCTTCTATAGGGCTTCTGGCATCTGGGGCAAGAAACACTGAAGAAAATGGCGTCGGCTGGTGCTTTTATACCCGAAGTCCAACAGAGATGACGTCGGGTGGAGTGCGACATCAGCGAAGCGGACCCGACTTTGGAATCCGGCCGACTGAAGGGCTGCCTGACGACAGGACAACCCAGTTGTTATGACTGCAGATGCTATCCAATTCGGACATCTACATTTATGGTAGGTACAAAACTGTACTTTGTAATATGTGCAAGTTTGCTAATACAGGTAGAACTTTTATAGTTAATGGTAGGAAGTATCAAATTAAATACAATTTAAACTGCAATTCAAAAATGATAGTTTACATTGCTATGTGTTGCTCATGTCAAGCATATTACATTGGTAAAACGGAGCGACGCCTCAGAGATAAAATTTATGAGCACACTTATGCAATGGGAACAAGTAAAATGGAAAATGCTCTTGCTAGACATATTGCCACACATGCAGGACATAATTTTACCTTTAAAGCAATAGATCCGATTCAATACAACATCCGAGGTGGCCCGTTGAATCTGTTATTGGAAGAATGTGAACTAGGATGGCAAATAAGGCTTAATGCCTTTACTGAACCAGGATTGAACGACCATTGTAACATTTCCTTAAACTAAAAAGTTTGAAAAGATAGCAATTATAGTATCCTAGAAATTTCATACATATAATACTCAACTTGAATTTAATATAGTAATAGATTTAACTTTAGTTTGAGTAGTATAAGAACGTACAATTTTATCAAAACTGTAATTTTAGCAAGCTCAGAATTAGTGCAAATAAGTTTAATTGTTGTGACCATGTGTTTCCACTGTTTGTTTAAATAGATACTTTTATATGAGTGATTTAAATGGTATTTTTATGAATTTTAGTAACAAGTACTTTTTTATTTAACGGGTACTACAACCTGTGAATCAATGCACCTTGCCGATAGATCATGTGACCCTTTGCTGTATTATATAATCTCGTTTTTTGTGAGAATGTAATCTGAAGAAGTTACCCCATTGGAGGTGACGAAAAGCGCTTCATTAAACTAATAAAGTCATTTTGGTGTTTGGATTATTCCTGTAGTCTAATTGCTGAGTTTCGTTTAAGGTTTTACTGAAGTTTGTTTGACCTTAGTACAGTTTATTAGCTTATCCAGCGTTTCAAACAACACTTTTAAGCCTTTCATTGCAAAGTCTGTATTGAACCTGGTAATATTTTGTCCACAAGCTGAAGCTTAACAAATGCTTGTCAAGCAGTCTCCTTACCATACGCAGTTTGAAGTAAAGAAAACTTACTGAATAGACTGCAGGTGGTGACTTTAAAGATAAACTTAATATGGGACTTTAAAGATAAACTTAATATGGGTGGGCAGTTTGTCATTCTCTGATTGCAACACCTAGTGTAAATCAGACACATTTTCATCAATTAACAGAGTTTTGAGCCAGATGTTATACATTTTTGTTAACAGTCCTTCCTATTTCTTCTTTGATATTTTGCATGTGAAATATTTATTGGATGCCAAAAAGTGAGTTATGAAACATAAATGCTGGGATGCACGTTTGCAGCATATTAAACAGGATTATTATGATTGGGTTGCTGATTATAACGTGTTTATTATGTGTTCGAGAGATGGATGCCAAGAAATTCACCTTGGGAGCTTCACTTTCATGATGAATCTTGGCATCCATGTCTAGAACTCGCAATTTTTCAGTTACAGTCAGAGATCTAATCATTCTTTGTAGTGCGTGTGTTGGATCCATGTACTACTAGCAGCAGAAACATTAAATTAAAACAAAAATTTTGAAGTGTTGTGCCAATGCTGTACGTCTTTATGTATTTCCTGTGTAAGGGAAGCAGATGGTTCCAAAATTCATTTTTAGTGAGTGGAATGTAGACAAAATACAGAAACAGAGTTTACATTCACCAGTTTCATTGTTCTTTTGCTGTTTATTTACACTCCAACATCAGATGAATAACACCCTGGTTAAGTGCTGGTATAGCACCAGGCACTATTTTACATATGAGGAGCTTAGAAGAAGGGTGCTTAAGGTTGAGTCTTGTTCTACAGTAGCACTGGACCAGGATGTCATATAACTGATGGTGTTTTAATGGTGCTCCATGCACTGCATTAGTATTTTGCTTAGTTTCATACCTGAATTGTAGCACATGTTGAATTAAGAATTGTGATCCATCCTATCCTTTTTCATTCCTTATTTAAGAAGACTATGTTATAATAAAAAGGCACTGTAAACTTTTTAATAAAGCAGAACTCTTAGTGCCTCTCTCTGTGGCAGCAATGCATGTTTTACAAAGGCTGTAGACAAACTTTAATAGATGTGTTCCTGTACATGGACAATATCCCTACTCTATCCTTGCACAGTATCATGGAGGGTAATACTTGCTAACTAGACATAGTGATATAAGCATAGGGGAAAATACAAGTTTATGAAGGATATTACATAAAGAACAAAGGCTATGCATGTTAACTGATATGGGCCCAATAATGTATGGCAGTGTACATGTCACATGCTGTGGTGCAAAACAGTAACAAATAAATGGTGGAGGTTGTCACTTTTTATTGGTGTTGATGCTGCTGTGTTTCCTAACTTTATTGGTAATCCTCAGTGTCTCCTTAAGTTTAAACACAAGCACCGTAACTGTGTTTCAGTGCAGGATTCATGTGACTGGCTGGCAAGATGTAGTCAGAACCATCTGAGTTTAGCTGATGAAAGACCTAAAAAAATGGGTATAATAAACATGCGTGATAAATATGCTCAAAGCATTCACACACAAACAAAAATTGTGTGTGTGGCATATACATATATATGTATGCTTGTTTAACATGGTAGAGAAATGATTAAATCTGGCCAATTGTTGGCTCAGTCTAGGTAGCAAAATACAACAAAGTATTCAGAATACACGTGACCATATGATAATGTGTGTGTCACAGGCCTTAATTATATGACAAAATACTAGTAGGACAGCCGCGGCAATAAAGAATCTTTTAATGCTGACATAAACCATAAAATAGGACAAGCGCTTTCACGTATCAGGTATGCTTCATCAGATCCTCTAAAAATCAGGTAAAAACCTTCAGTTTAAATACAACAGTGTGACCAATCAACAGCTCATAACAATTAAAGATGATTAAATATCAATTAAACATTAAAAATTAAAAATACAGAGTACAAATTTAAACTTTCCTCAGCCTACGCCCTTTCAATACAGGCTTAATAGAGATACTATTGTTTATCCCTGGATATTTGTGTGCTTATAACCTCAGTATCCAGTGAAGTTCTTGTTGTTCAAGAAAGTTATTGGTATCACCCTCTCTTATACTGTTATACACTGGTTGTAAGACCCTAAACAAAAATCGATGTTCAGGAAATATCATCACATGCTTGGCCAAAGCATTCAACTCATTCTTTTTATGTATTTCATATAGATGTTTATTTATATGTTCCTTCAGCCTCTGAGTAGTTTTGCCCACGTAATAACATGGGCATGTATCCCAAGTAGCCAAGTACACCAGGTTACTGGTATCACAATCCGCATAAAACCTAGGTTCAAATTTAGAGTGTTGGGACAGTTGAATATTTGTTGTGTACTTAAATCATTACAAAATTTGAACTTCCTACATGCATATACACCTAATCTTCTACTCTCTGTGCAATGCTTGTTCCTCTTATCCTTGCATAAAAGCTGTTTCAAGTTGGCATTATTGTGAAATATAAAATGTGGGGTCTCACCTACAATTCTAGCAGTAGAGTCATCAGTGAGCAAAAGTGACCAATATTTATAGACAGTATCTTTTACCACTTTGTTATTGCTAGTATAGTCCGTGGTAAAGGAAAAATATTTTCTATTCCGTGTCTGAACATTATTGTTGGATGGGGAGATAACTATAGCTTCAGAATGCACATTATTAACATGTATTGACATATTCCTTTCCACTCTCTGTATCATGTTCTTCTTATAGCCTCTATCCAGAAACATGCTTTTCATTTTTGCATCTCTGAATTAAGGGTCTCAGAAAATATTTTCTATTCCGTGTCTGAACATTATTGTTGGGTGGGGAGATAACTATAGCTTCAGAATGCACATTATTAACATGTATTGACATATTCCTTTCCACTCTCTGTATCATGTTCTTCTTATAGCCTGTATCCAGAAACATGCTTTTCATTTTTGCATCTCTGAATTAAGGGTCTCACTCCCTGTCATATCCGGAGATGCAAAAAATTAAAAGCATTATATATATATATATATATATATATATATATATATATATGTACACACACACACACACACACAAGAATATATATATGTATAGGAGCACTTTAGAATCTTTAATTTCTGAAAACTCGAACCTCATATGGTCGAGCCCATATGATAGAGTTTTCAGAAACTCGAAATTGTAAAGTGTTAAAAACACTTTAATTTAGATGAATATTAGTTTTTTGCAGGGGGGCAAGTCCCCCTGCATCCTCCCTACTTAAATATACCATCTCTGCTATTGCACTATAGCGAGGAAATAGGAAATCTCCCATTCTGAGCTTCTGCATACAGCGCAAAATGAGAGATTTCCCTTTTCCCCCACTGTAGAGCGATCTTGGAGTTGGTATATTTATGTAGGCGGGGTTCGGGGATGCAGGGAGGCTTGCCCCCCTGCAAAAACAATATTTTTGACTTTTATTTTAATTTCAGTTCGGAATTTCGAGTTTTTGAAAACGCAATCATATGGTCTGGACCACCTGAAGCTCGAGTTTTCAGGAATTTGAGATTATGAAGTGAAACCACACACTTGTGTGCGTGTGTGTGTGTGTGTGTGTGTGTGTGTGTGTGTGTGTGTGTGTGTGTATATGTATATAAATATATATATATATATATATATATATATATATATATATATATATATATATATATATATATATATATATATATATATAAAACATGATTACTAGCTCGGTCCCTCTGATAATTTAAGTAAAGATGTGCAGCAGGTAAGGGTGATAAAGGATTATGAGGGAAATGTACTCACAAGCGAGGAGAGTGTATTGAGCAGATGGAAAGAGTACTTTGAGGGGCTGATGAACGAAGAGAATCAGAGGGAGAGAAGGTTGGATGATGTGCAGATAGTGAATCATGAAGTGCAGCGGATTAGCAAGGAGGAAGTAAGGATAGCTATGAAGAGGGTGAAAAACGGAAAGGCTGTTGGTCCAGATGACATACCTGTGGAAGCATGGAGGTGTTTAGGTGAAATGGCAGTGGAGTTTTTAACTAGATTGTTTAATGAAATCTTGGAAAGTGAGAGGATGCCTGAGGAATGGATAAAATGTGTTTTGGTTCCGATTTTTAAGAATAAGGGTGATGTGCAGAGCTGTAGTAACTACAGAGGGATTAAATTGATCAGTCACAGCATGAAGTTATGGGAAAGAGTAGTGGAAGCTAGGTGATGATTAGTGATCAGCAGTATGGTTTCATGCCAGGAAAGAGCACTACAGATGTGATGTTTGCTCCAAGAGTGTTGATGAAGTACAGAGAAGGTCAGAAGGAGATGCATTGTGTCTTTGTGGACTTAGCGAAAGCATATGACACGGTGCCAAGAGAGCAGTTGTGGTATTGTATGAGGGAAGTCAGGAGTGCCAGAGAAGTATGTAAGAGTGGTACAGGATATGTACGAGGGTAGTGTGACAGGGGTCAGGTCTGCAGTGGGAGTGACTGATGCGTTTAAGGTCGAGGTGGGATTACATCAAGGATCAGCTCTGAGCCCTTTATTTGCAATGGTGATGGACAGGTTGACAGACGAGATCAGACAGGAGTCCCCATGGACTGTGATGTTTGCAGATGACATTGTGATCTGTAGTGAGAGTAGGGAACAGGTGGAGAAGACCCTGGAGAGGTGGAGATATGCTCAAGAGAGAATAGGAATGAAGGTCAGCAGGACTAAGACAGAATATGTGTGTGAATGAGAGGGAGGATAGAGAAATAGTGAGGATGCAGGGAGTAGAGGTGGCGAAGGTGGATGAGTTTAAATACTTGGGATCAACAATTCAGAGTAATGGTGAGTGTGGAAGAGAGGTGAAGAAGACAGTACAGGCAGGATAGAGTGGGTGGAGAAGTGTGTCAGGAGTGATTTGTGACAGACTAGTACCAGTAAGAGTGAAAGGGAAGGTCTACAAGAGGGTAATGAAACCAGCTATGTTATATGGGTTGGAGACAGTGGCATTGACAAAAAAGCAGGAGTCAGAGCTGGACGTGGCAGAGTTAAAGATGTTAAGATTTACACTGAGTGTGATGAGGGTGGACAGGATTAGGAGTAAGTATATTAGAGGGTCAGCCCAGGTTGGAAGGTTTGGAGACAAAGCCAGAGAGACAAGTTTACATTGGTTTGGACATGTGCTATGGAGGGATGCAGAGTATATCGGGGAAAAAGATGCAGAGGATGAAGCTGCCAGGTAACAGGAAAAGAAAAAGGCCTAAGAGAAGGTTTATGGATGTGGTGAGAGAAGACCTGCAGGTGGTTGGTGTGACAGAGCAAGGTGCAGAGGACAGGAAAAAATGGAAACGGATGATCCGCTGTGGCGACCCCTAATGGGAGCAGCCGAAAGAAGAGGACGACTTAAATTATTTGAAACACCAAAACATTGGCATGCCAAATATTGAAAATGTTAACATCAGCATGCTACTACACATGCAGTGAAGAACAATCTTAGTATATTAAAAAAAATATATATATATATATATATATATATATATATATATATATATATGGTTATCTATCAAAACATCTACTCTTCATAACATCTAAACTCAAAACATCAAGACCATAACAGCTAAACTTCAAAACATTTAAAACTCATAACATCGAATCTGAAAACATTGAAAACTACAAAGCAAATATAAATAACATCCCACAGAGTTTTTACTATGTTTATGCAGGGGGCAAGCCCCCCTGCACCCCCTCCCATGTGGGGGGCTCCTCCCCCCGTAAATTAAATATACCAACTCCAAGGTCGCACTACAGTGGGGGAAAAAGTTAATTCCCTAACCCCACTGTAGTGCGACCTTCGAGTTGGTATATTTAATTTACGGGTTCCCCCACTGTAATGCGACCTTGGAGCTGGTTTATTTAATTTACAGGGGGTGCAGGGGGGCTTTCCCCCCTGCATAAACATAGCAAACAGTGTGTGGGATGTTATTTATAACTGCTTTGTAGTTTTCAATGTTTTGAGATTCGATGTTATGAGTTTTAGATGTTTTGAAGTTTAGATGTTATGGTCTTGATGTTTTGAGTTTAGATGTTATGAAGGGTAGATTTTTTGATAGGTAACCATATATATATATATATATATATATATATATATATATATATATATATATATTTTTTTTTTTTCAGGAGAGCAAGAACGTTTCACCCCCCCCCCCCCAATACCTACAACTACTTATATATACTAACTCCAAGATCACACACAACTGGGAAAAGACTAACCCTGAGAAATATGTGACCTCATACACCTGTTGACCGTCTGATTAGTTGACCAAATGCAATCAACTAAGCAGATGTCAGCCCCAAACAGTTTAGACAAGAAGCAGTGCACCCAGTCAGGCTTAGATGAGCTCTACCAATGGCTTATCCGTATACAACTACTCAATCCCACCAAGACTAAAACTATGCTTTTTGAACTCCACAGAAAATTCACCTAACACCTGATACTCTATCTTTGGCCTACACAACAATTCTATCAACACAAACTCCACGTTAAAAAACCTAGGACTATGGCTTGATGACTCTATAAACTTCCATTTCCACATTGACAAAGTTAGAGCCAAAATAATCCCCCTCCTTTTCTGGGCCAAAAAGATACCCCTTTTTCTATCCAAACCAGCCAGAGCAGCCATTGGCAAATTAATTCTCCAGTCTCAACTTGAATATTTTGCTTCTGCCACCAAGAAAAACATCGCCACACTCCAAACTTTAAATAAAGAGGCAGGAACAGTGGACTTCAAACCATGAGCAACTTAGAAATAAACCAAAAGATCCACCAGGGATTGAAACAGCAACATGGCCAACTCCAGAAAGGAATCCAAAAGATGTAAAAACAACAGTACTTTATTTATCCACAGAGTAACAGAGTTTAAGAACCAAACTGAACGCAATGCTTTTCATCCAGCAAATACAGAACGGACTCCTTCAGAACTGAAAACTACACTGCCAGGGACTCGTATTTAAATGAAAAAAACAGTCTAATTAACTAAGCAATTAAATAGATTGAACAAATTTAGAGGTGTAACCATCAAAATACATATTTTGCAACCATACAGAAATAGTCATTGTAAAACTAGTAACACATAAGAGAACTTATGTGTTAAGAACTTCAATGTTAGAAAGTGTTTTAACTAATTTAAATGTAAATAGTGGCTTTAACTTTCATGACTGGCTTCATGCCGATTTTTCTTTGGGAGGCGATCATTACCATAGATCTGAACGGTCGGCAGATATAAATAATTGGAATGACTTAATTTTAATTTTAGAAAAAAACCTTCTAAGACTTTAGAAGTATTCCAATTTATATGAGTACAAAAACAGGGACTTGAGTTACTGACTGTTGTTGTTGTTGTGTCTTTCGGCTTTTCCCGGTTAGGGGTCGCCACAGCAGAACTCCGGTCCGCTAATGATTGGCAGTAGATTTTTACGTGCCGAGTTGCCGGCCCTGGCGCACAACCTTCAACGAAGGTACGCCCATTCACGCATGTCTCCACACAGAAGACACTCTAGCTGAGAATCGAACAGGACAACGTCTTACTGTGAGGCGACAACGCTTCCGCAGCACCACCTTACTGACTGTAATTCCGCAAAATAATAATGTTGTCATTGAAGAATTATTGGAGGAAGTTGAATAGTTAAACAATACAATTAGAATTGACTTGTTGTTTTCAGCCCATATTAATAACTAGGATAATGTTTTCCTTAGAGATGACACACCAGTCAATAAATTAAAATTAAGAAGAACAAAAAAAATAGCTAGGGACAAAGTACAATTTGAAGCGGGGTGAGGGGTTGTACTATGTACTCACAATAACATTTCCAGTAAGAATTTGTTGAATAATAAGTCTTCTCACTGTTAGTTTATAGCTAGGGAATGATTTAGTAATACTACAGATCACAGTTCTATTTCAGTTCAAGATGAAGTATTTTCGAATAACATTGACACTAATGGTCCCAACATCATGGACCCTTTAGAATTTCCACTTCTCTGACATTTGGAAAGGTTGGCAAGCAAAAATCCCCCTGCCTTTCCCCTTCAGGAGACAAGGCCTATACATTCGAATCAGGGGACAAAATACCAATAGGGCCAGAATTAGGGTATGAGGAGAATGAATAGGGGTCACAGGAATTGTATTTAGGGATTGATCTTTTGATTATTCTAGTTTATCATTCTAGTATTCATACCAAAAATAATTTCACTATACATAACTACAGTGCCCTAAATGTATTTCATTATTTCAAAAAAGATTTACTTTTGTTCCCACACCTGCATACAATTTAGTGGATTCTTTAATTGAATTTAAATTGTTTGTTAGAAAACTGAACTGTGTGATATAATCTGTAGTGATTCCAGGTGAGAATGAAAAGGCATTCAGGAGAAAAAATATAGCTATGCCCATCTCTAATACAACTCTTTAGGTTTTTTGAATGTATGTGGAATGGATATTTCTCCGCATCAGTAACGGGTACCAGTAAGAGTGAAAGGGAAGGTCTACAAGAGGGTAGTGAGACCAGCTATGTTATATGGGTTGGAGACAGTGGCATTGACAAAAAGGCAGGAGTCAGAGCTGGATGTGGCAGAGTTAAAGATGTTAAGATTTGCACTCGGTGTGACTAGGATGGATAGGATTAGGAATCAGTATATTAGAGGGTCAGCTCATGTTGGACAGTTTGGAGACAAAGCAAGAGAGACAAGATTGCGTTGGTTTGGACATGTGCTGAGGAGGGATGATGGGTATATTGGGAAAAAGATGCTAAGGATGGAGCTGCCAGGTAAGAGGAATAGAGGAAGGCCTAAGATAAGGTTTATGGACGTGGTGAGAGAGGACATGCAGGAGGTTGGTGTGACAGAGCAAGATGCAGAGGATAGGAAGAAATGGAAAGAGATGATCCGCTGTGGCGACCCCTAACGGGAAAAGCCAAAAGAGAATGATGATGTGGAATGGATATTTATAAATATTATGTTCAGGGGATGATGAAGAACAAAAGTTATAATTTAAACAAGAAAAAACAGCAATTGTTAGAAGACATTAAGAGTAGTAATTCCATTCATAAAATGAAAATGACAAGGGAGGGGATGCAGTGATATTTGGTAACATCAATTATATTGGTGAAATGTTAAAAATTATCTGTGATGGCATTTCAAATATTCCAGCATCTATCAATGAAGTGCATCTTTCATATTATAAAATTGAATGTTTTACTGAAGATGGGAGTATTGCAACATGCTTTTGACTTGGTTGTTTATAATTTTTTTAAAGAACCCAAATTCATCTATGCCAACTATATTCAGTATCACTAAGAGTCACAAAAATGTAGTAAAACTCCCCATCAGGCCAGTTGTTTCTGCCTCTGTATCTAAGACATACCCTTTTGTGATCGTTATTGACAATATATATTAAAACCTGTTCAGAATTTGCAGCTACGCATGTTGAACAACTCTTGGGATTTTCATGGAAGGCTGAAACCAAGTTTATGGGACAAAGAGTTGATCTTCCTCAGCATTGATGTGACTGACCTTTTTCATGTATCTCCCAGGATATAGCCCTTGAATTATTTCATGAGGCCTTACTTAGTTCAGTTTGATTCTTTAACAAACAGGCAAACATCCATGCTCAGGGACTACATGAAAATAGTGCTGTAATAATAGTTTCATTTGGTCTGAGGGTGAAATATACAAGCAAGTCAAGGGTGTGGCTATGGGCACAGATTGTGCGCCCATCTTTGCCAGCTTAGTTATGCTTTCTTGGGGCCGCCAGTATGTCTTTTCGTCCACATACTTCAAATCTATTAAATTCTATTTGAGATACCCAGACAATATATTTATTTTGTAGTCTGGCAAAATGAAAGCTGTCCTAGAGTTTAAGTTCTTGACTGAAACCACTTCCTTCAATTACCTTGATACTACTATTTCCAAAGGCAGAAAAGATTTTCTTTCTGATTTATACAGAAAACTAGCATTCTGTAACAGTTACCTTCACTTTAAAAGTGCCCACCCATTCTCTCAGGAAAAAGAGCCTTGTTAAAGGGCAATTTGTGAGGCTAGCCCACATGATTTCAGACTTGTATCTATTTAATCAAGAAAGGACCAAATTAAGGCCATGTTTTTAGAAAGGGGATACCGAAGCAACTTGGTTTGTTCTATAAGTGATGATATTTACATTGTTTGGTGCACTAGATATGTTCCCCCATTAGGGATTGATCTGAATGGTCCTCAGCCTACTAATATGTCCAATCAGCCTACTGACTTGACATTTTTCCAATTTACAGATGCATGACCAAACTGTGGCTGTTGAGGAAGATGGGGCAATACCAATTTTTTTTCTAGGGCCCTAGCCCTACAATATGATGCTGGTTTCAGTATAAATAAACATGTTATTCGAAAGAACTAGGACATCTTGACCAATGATGAGAGAATAAGAAATATAGTGGGACTTGGACCTAAATTTATTTTTAAGAGGGCCAGTAATATTAAAAATATACTTGAATGTAATAAGTCTTTTAACGTTCCAAGGAACATGAAGGGGACCACCAAGTGTGGTTGTTGCAACCAGTGTAAATATATCTGTGACAAAAAAATGCATTTACCTTGACAATAATTTAAGATCTACTATTCACATATAGGATGGTAACTTCCTCTCAGGGTTTGGTCTATTTAGCAGTCTGCTCTACTTGCACAACGTTTTACGTGGACAGTACAATGTTTTACGTGGGTAGAACTGAGAGGCAACTAAGAAAACGTATATATGAACATAATTATGATATCTCAAAATGCAACAAAAACAATGCCCTTTACAGACATTCCATCCTTTGTAATTTCAGCCTTTTCTTTTTTTTCTATTTTAGAAACGGTATCAGTGAATCTTAGAGGTGGCCCTAGGGAATATTTTTTTGGAAGCTAGAGAGCTCGCTTGGATGCTTTTTGTAGGGCCACCCATACACCTGGTATGAATGACGATGCCTCTATAGTTCTATTTTAAAGAAAAAAAGCTCTCCATTTATATAACACCTTGCATGGCTTTGGGCATTGCCTCATACATATATATTTTCAATATTTTGTCACTTAAAATTTTTTCATGTTGCAACACACACTAGATGATTTTAAATGTTCTTAACTCATTCATTTTTAATTTTTAACTCTTTATATTTCTAACACTCATTTTTTTTTAACACACAAGTTCTTTTATTTGTTACTGGTTTTACAGTGACTACTTCAGTATGGTTTTAAAATATGTATTTGCATGGCTATACCAGTAAACTTGTTCAATCTATTTAATTACTTAATTATTTAATTAGACTTTTTTTCATATAAATACAGGTCCCTGGCAGTGTAGTTTTCAGTTCTGAAGAAGTCCATTCTGCATTTGCCAGATGAAAAGCATTGTATTCAGTTTGGTGCTTAAACGTTGTTACTCTGTGGATCAATAAAGTATTGTTGTTTTTACATCTTTTGGATGTGAAGACTGGTAGAGAAGGGTGAAGGCTGCCAGCCTAGCCAGGTAGAATTTTATAGATAATTCTGTCATTTGTAAATATAAATGTAAAATACAGGCTTGTTTCTTAAATGAAAGAAAACACTGTAAAATGTGAACTTCAAGATTGTAGCAACATTGCCATCTGCTGTAAGGAAAACTAAGCCAAGCATTTCAAATGTTCTTTGAAATTAAAATTGTGTTTTGTATGTCTTTTGAAGTTAGAATTTGGAGTCGACGAGTCTGGAGTAAGCATCCTGCCTATTGTTTTAAGGCTAAAGTTAATGAGCAGAATTTACATGTGGAATATCCTTTATTGCTCTATGTAAGTAAGTTACTTTAGAAGTATGTTTTCTTGTAGAAATAGTTAGGACTATAAAGATTAGACTAGGTGTTTTTCTGTTATGTCAGAACTGTACTACGGAATTATTTTAAGTTTCTGTATAATCTCTGAACTCTTGAATAGCACTGTGGTGTAGTAGTATTGTCTTGTGTTGTTAATTAATTGTTAATCGTGTTGTTGTTGTCTTGTGTTTTTAATTATTTATTATTAAATATTTTAAAAACCTTTTACCTGTGGCTGTTTTGTATAGAGATAAGTAAGCCCACTATAAGTAAGTACACTGCATGCTTATAAGTGATCCTGAACTAAGCCACTCTAATAAGCCTTAAGACTGATTAGTCACACTTACCAACGGGATAACAATATTGCACAGTAATAATTGGACATCCTTGTAAGGGTCTTTGGGTAGCTGATAATTATTAGCTGGTGGTGGCAGTAATTATTACCATATAGTCTGTGTAAAGGAGCACAGCTGTTGAATCTGTGTCAGCCTTTCCCAGGAGTGTATGTGAAGTTGTATAAATACTTATCTCAAAGTCTGTGTGTGTGTGTGTGTGTGTGTGTGTGTGTGTGTGTGTGTGTGTGTGTGTGTGTGTGTGTGTGTGTGTGTGTGTGTGTCAGTCAGCTACTTGGGCAGGGACACGAAGCACTGGTTGGACAGAGAGGGTACTGGAAGTTAACTTGCCAGCTAGGCGGGGATCTGGACCCTATAGCTGTGCCAGTGGGGAGTCTTATTGCGGACATGGGGAGCAAGGGAGCAACCAGCCCTAGACTGACTGTGATCTCTTTGTGTGTGCACTTAAGGGAAATTGTAATTTACTGTGTGTATTTGTTATCCTTTCCTCTTATATGAGATGCCATCCCTGGTGTTAGTGGTGAGGATTGAGGCTCCTTGATTGCTGGGACAGGGCACTGGCATCACATTGTGGTTTGCAGTGGTGGGATCCACTTCACATTTGTGGCTTGCAGTGGTTGGGATATCCACATCACATATTAAGTAGTTGGCAAATACTAACTGACTTGTAGTGGTGTGGGTAGAGTGAGTCCTGTAGCTTATGTAAAGTGATCTCTGAAGGTGTTTTGTACTAGCCACACAGTGAATACTCTAGTTCAGATCACAATTGTTTTATTTCTTTTGTTAGCTTAGTTAGTCAGGGTGAGCAAGCAGCATGTCAGCACAGGAGTATGGAAGGCTGACAAGGAGCCAGCTGGTGGAGATGTGCCAGGCTAGGGGACTGGTGCATGGAAACCTAAGGTAGACCTGATTGCAGCTTTGGTTACAGCTGCATCAGAAAACAGCATCCAGGAGGACAAGCAGACTGGCAATGGAGATTCCATATCCTCGGAGAATGGACAGCTCAACCTTTCTGCAGTGGACTTAAACATCCAGCTGGATCTAAAGAGACTTGAGTTGGAATCCAGGCGTTTGGAGATAGAAGCTGAAGAAAAGGAGTGTCAGAGGAGGCATGAGAGGGAAATGCTGACTCTTCGCCAGAGTCATGGAGGTAATGGGGAAGGGAGTAACTGGACCCCAGAAGCACAACAGGTCAGTAAATTTCTTCTGCAATTTAAAGAAGGGGATAATTTTGATAGTTTCATTCATATGTTTGAGAGGGTATGCAAACAGTTTAGTGTTGACCAAAGGCTCTGGGTACGGTTCCTGACTCCCTTACTCCATGGGAAAGCTGTAAATGCATTGGCTAAAATATCTGACAGTGCATGTTTTTATTATACTGCTGTAAAAAATGTCTTTTAGAATGTTTTAAGCTAACACCTGAAATGTATAGGAAAAAGTTTTGTGAGCATAGACGCAAGGCAGATGAAAGTGTGTGTGAATATGTTGCTGAACTGAGCACTTATTTTCATAGCTGGGTGAGTGGATGTCAGGTCACCACTTTTGAAAGGCTAGCAGACCTTTTGGTGAGGGAACAAGCCCTTAGCACTTTGCCTGAGGGCATGAGGACCTGGTTAGCTGATAGACAATGTGCTACTTCAGATGAGTTGGGAAAGAATGGAGACCTAGCTTGGCAAGCAGGGCAGCCCTGCACAGGAAGGGGACCCCCAGTACTGCTCATGGGTCTAAAGGAGCCCATAGTGGACAGTACAGACTGCCCCAACAGAATCTGCCAGTAGCAAGGGAAGCCACTAGTCCAGGTACACATCCAGGAGCTAGGGTTAAATGTTTTGAATGCAACCAGTGGGGCCATGTGGCATACAGTTTTCCACAGAGGCAAGGTGGGGAACCAAAGGTCAGGGAACCAGTAAGTGGGAAAGACAAAATGACAATAGTAGGTTGTCTTGAGACAACAGGGGTACTAAACTAGCATCCTGCAGATGTCCTGAGAGGGAAATATTTGGATGAGGCAGCACCATGTACTTATGCAGTTACACACGATCAGGCTAAGAGACAAGCATGTGGGTCTGGTAGCCTGGGAGAGACCCAGACAGACTGCATACTTGCAGCCAGGACTGGTGAGGTGGTTACTTCAGGGAGGGAGCTTCTCTGTAGCAGTGAGACTGAAGGTGAGCCACAGCTGCTTGTGGGTGCTGATGTTTCCTTGGACAGGGTAACTGCAAAGGTAGAGGTGAGTAGTAGTACCCAGGCTGACAGTGAGGCACCACTGTCAGAGGATGCCAGACTTCCTGTGGAAGGGGAGCTGGGAAGGGTTATAAGGAGAGAGTTGAGACAGGCTCAGCTGTCAGACCCTACATTGCAAGGCCTGAGGCGGGTAGCTAGGGATGCACCTGATTCTCAAGGGAAGGGAGAATCTGTATACTGGGACAAAGGGTTATTATACAGAGAGTGGACCCCTGAGGGAGGGCTAGAAGGTGAGAGAGTACAGCAGTTAATAGTGCCTAGAGACTACCATCTGGCGCTTTTAGCCATAGCCCATGATATTCCATTTGCAGGTCATATGGGCATAAAACATACAAAGAGGCATATTATGCAGAACTTCTATTGGCATGGAATTTCCAGAGATGTAACAGGGTACTGCAGGACCTGTGAGCAGTGCCACAAAGTAGGCAAGGTGAGAGCTCCTTTGATGCCTTTGCCTGTGATTGAGGAGCCATTTCAGGGGTTAGCTATGGATATTGTGGGTCCTCCAAATACCCCAAGTTCCACAGGGAAAAAGTATATCATAGTGATAGTGGATTATACTACACGATACCCTGAGGCAGTGGCTTTGTCCTCCATTGAGGCAGAGAAGGTGGCAGATGCTTTGTTAGAGATTTTCAGCAGGGTGGGTTTCCCAAAAGAAATACTGTCTGACAGAGGTGCCAATTTCATGTCAGACCTGCTGGCTTGTCTGTGGAAGTCCTGTGGGGGGTGAAGCACATGAAGATCACCCCCTACCATCCCCAGACTACTGGTCTTGTTGAGAGGTTAAACTCTACAGTCAAGTCCATGCTACAGGCATTTGCAGATTAGTTTAAGAGGGAGTGGGACAAATATTTGCCCTATCTGTTTGCTTACATAGAGGTTCCCCAGGAATCCACAGGTTTTTCACCCTTTGAGTTGCTGTATGGGCATAGGGTTAGGGGACCTCTAGTCTCGCAAGGAGTCTGTTGTGGCATACATCCTAAACCTCAGGACAAGGCTCTGGGAACTCATTGGCTTGGCCCATTAGAACCTAGGAGAAGCCCAACAACAGAAGATGTGGTATGACAGGAATGCTCGAGCTAGAGATTATGCTGTGGGGAAGCAGGTAATGGTTCTCATTCCTGTCAGACACAACAAGCTGCAAGCAGCTTGGGAGGGACCGTACAAAGTGGTAAGAAAGGTAATTGATGTTAATTACATGGTGGAAGTGCTAGCAGACGGCAGGGGCACAAATTGTACCATGTTAACATGATGAAACCTTACCATGATAGGGAGGCCCTTGTGCTGAGCATTTGCAGTGGATTGCAGGAGGAGTCTGAGGGAGATCTGGGGACTGATCTCCTCAGTGAGGCTCAGGCTGACACCTCAGTGGAAGGGGTAGCAATGTCCCAGCAGCTATCTCCTACCCAGGTTCGAGAAATCCGAGCAGTGTTGCAGGAATTTGGGGACAAGTTCACTGGGAAACCAGGGTGCACCCACCTGGTGCAGCAGCAGGTGGATACAGGACCCCAAAGGCCTATTAGGCAGGCCCCTTATAGGGTGCCTGAGAGAGTTAGACTCTGAGGGAGGAGGTACAGGAGATGTTGAACTAGAGGTGATTCAAGAGTCCAACAGTCCCTGGGCCTCCCCAGTGGTGCTGGTGCCAAAGAAGGATGGCAGTACCAGGTTCTGTGTGGATTGCAGGAAATTAAATAGTCACACAGAGTCGGATGCTTACCCCATGCCTAGGACAGATGAGGCCCTAGAGCAGCTGGGTGGAGCTAAGTATCTTACAACCATTGATCTTACCAAGGGTTACTGGTGGGTGCCCTTGACTCCCGTGCTAGAGCAAAGTCCGCCTTTGTGACTCCTTTTGGCTGGTATGAGCTCACAAAGATGCCCTTTGGGATGAAGAATGCCCCAGCGACTTTCCAGAGGCTGGTGGATAATATCCTAGCAGGAGCAGGAGGGTTTGCCTTTGCTTACCTAGGTCATATTGCCATCTACAGCCATTCCTGGCCAGAGCACCTTCAGCATTTCAGGGAGGTGCTGGGAAGTCTACAGAGGGCAGGGTTGACCATTAAGCCGAGCAGATGTCAGGTGGGTATGGCAGAGGTCTCCTACCTAAGACATGGAGTGGTAAGATAAGGCTAGAACCTGCCAAAGTGGAAGCTATACAGGTATGGCCTGCACGTGTTACTGAAAAGCATGTGGGGGCATTCTTAGAGTCAGCAGGGTACTACAGAAAGTTCGTCCTCAGTTATAGTACCATAGCTGTTCCCCTCACAGACCTGACAAGGAAGAACAGGCCAGATAAGGTAGTGTAGACCCCAGCATGTGAGCAGGCATTCCAGAAGCTTAAAGAAGCTTTGGGAGGACCCCCTGTGTTAGCCAGTCCAGATTACAGCAAATAATTTGTTGTGCAAGTGGATGCTTCAAACCATGGGGTGGGGGCTGTACTTAGCCAGATTTCTTCAGAGGGAGAAGAGCACCTGGTGCTTTATCTCAGTCATAGGCTCCAACCCAGGGAGGAATACTATGCAGCTGCAGAAAAGGAATGTCTAGCCATAGTGTGGGCACTGCAGAAACTTCAGCCTTATCTGTATAGAAGAAAATTCACTATTATGACAGATCACAACCCTCTAACATGGCTAAACAGAGCCAGTCAGCAAAATGCCAAGGTGCTAAGATGGAGCCTGGAGTAGGAAGCATATATGTCAGTGCAGCACCACAGTGGGAGTAGCAATGCCAGTGCAGATGGGCTCTCAAGACAGGAAATGGAGTAGGTATACCCAGATAGACCTAACCCCCTCAAGCAGCATTTATCAAGGGTCACTTGAAAAAATAGCTTGAGTTCTTCAGGGGGGAAGAGATGTGAAGACTGGTAGAGAAGGGTGAAGGCTGCCAGACTGGCCAGATAGAATTTTATAGATAATTCTATCATTTGTAAATATAAATGTAAAATACAGGCTTGTTTCTTAAATGAAAGAAACACTGTAAAATGCGAACGTCAAGATTGTAGCAACATTGCCATCTGCTGTAAGGAAAACTAAGCCAAGCATTTCAAATGTTCTTTGAAATTAAAATTATGTTTTGTATGTCCTTTGAAGTTACAATTTGGAGTCGATGAGTCTGGAGTAAGCATCCTGCCTATTGTTTTACTGCTAAAGTTAATGAGCAGAATTTACATGTGGAATGTCCTTTATTGCTCAATGTAAGTAAGTTACTTTAGAAGTATGTTTTCTTGTAGAAATAGCTAGGACTATAAAGATTAGACTAGGTGTTTTTCTGTTATGTCAGAACTGTACTACGGAATTATTTTAAGTTTCTGTGTGATCTCTTGAATAGCACTGTGGTGTAGTAGTACTGGCGTGTGTTAATTATTTATTATTGAATATTTTAAAAACCTTTTACCTGTGGCTGGTTTGTGTAGAGATAAGTAAGTTCTAGAGTACATTGCATGTTTATAAGTGATCCTGAACTAAGCCACTCTGATAAGCCTTAAGACTGATTAGTCACACTTACCAGTTGGATAATAATATTGCACAATATTAATAGTCACATTTACCAATTGGATAATAATATTTGGACACCCTTTTAAGGGCCTTTGGGGTAGCTGATAATTATTAGTTGGTGGTGGCAGTAATTACTACTGTATAGTCTAGGTAAAGGGGCACAGCTGGAGAATCTGTGTCAACCTTTCCCAGGAGTGTCTGTGAAGTTGTATAAATGCTTATCTCAGTGTGTGTGTGTTTGTGTGTGTGTCAGCTACTTGGGCAGGGACACGAAGCACTGGCTGGACAGAGAGGGTACTGGAGGTTAGCTTGCCAGCTAGGCGGAGATCTGGATGCCATAGCTGTGCCAGTGGGGAGTCTTATTGCAGACCTGGGGAGCAAGGGAGCAACCAGCCCCAGATTGACTGTGATCTCTTTGTGCACTTAAGGGAAATTGTACTTTACTGTGTGTATTTATCCTTTCCTCTTATATGAGACACCCTCTCTGGTGTTAGTGGTGAGGACTGAGGCTTCTTGATTGCTGGGCAAGGGCATCACAGCTTCCTTTCTGGAATTGTTTGTGTTGCTGCTTGACTCCCAGGTACACTCCAGGCTGTCTCTAATAGCATCTGTTGATTCATTACAAACTTCCCTCTCTGTTAACATCACTGCATCACCCTAGAAAAAGCAAAATGGCTCCCCTTAAAACAAAGATCTACCCTACTTTTAGGATCCCATTTCTAACTACTGCAACTCCACACATTTAATCAATTTACAGCCTGACTTCATCAAAAATCTCCTCATACAATCGAAGACACAACTGAGAAGGACACAACAATTCTCTTTACCCCTACCAAACTCCACAGCACTGCACATGCTTTCTGCTCTCAGGCACCTACTTTTTGGCAAGCTCTCCCCATTGACATTAAGGAAATCAACACTTGTTCTAAGTTCAGAATGCAGCTCAAAAAGCACTTATTCATCCAAGCCAGATGTTTCTGCTTCAACACAGAACATATCACCTAACCTATCTCATTTCAGAGTCTCTTCTTCTCAAGACTCTCTGTATAGTGACCCACTTTAGAAACTATGTATGTATTTTACTTTGCACTGTGCTTGCTCACTGGAATGCATATACTTTAGTTTTATTCTATGTAATTAGTTTGAACTATTCTGTTGTTGCTAACATTTCTGTAATTTGTTTGTGAAATGTTTTGAGCCTGAAATTGGTCAATATTGATCAGTGTACTACCTCGGTAAACAAATATAAATAAACTATACACACACACACACACACACACACATATATAAATATTTAGATACATTTACATATATATTTATATACATCACTTACCTTATATGGGCGTCTGATGTAAATAATTGTACTGTATCCATAGGAAATGAGTTTCATGACAAGAGACACAATGTTGAAATCTTTGGTCAGAGTTCCACAGTACTAAAAAAAAAAAGTTGAGACTTAATTGAGATAAAATATTTGCCTGAGTTTTTGGTTTCAATTCTTAATAGTGAAGTAAAATCTTTGGCATTTAATTTTGTTTTGCAGTTATCACATTGGTTTGTTGAACAACACCATTAGAATATAGAAAAGTCTTCAAAAGAAGGTAGCTGTTTTGTAAAACTAGTTCTTGATCTTTCATATTTGCATTATTGCACAATTTCCAACTTAAGTTTTGGAGGAGCTGTACCTCTTAGCTTTCTGAAAGACAAAGTTGTGGTTGTGAGTTAAGATTTAATTAATAAGAATTTCTAACATCAGTCTTCATTAGCCTGCAGTGAATTTGGTGCTGTTTCTATAGTTGTAACTGAAACAATGCTTTCTTAAGTGTATTTTAATATAATGCATAGCAGATTAGATGACATTACGGTAGAGACTGAAGAATGTATAATGGAAGAGCCCTGTTAAATCTTGGTCTTCAACATGTACAGAAATTAAAATTACTGCTTTAAAAAAGTGGTACAAGCTACATCTCCGCTTGTGTGCACTGAGAAAGAGAGCAGGCCTTCAGAAGACGTCACATCTCAGTAACTCACCAGTGGTACCGCTGACACCACTGGCGTTATAGACCTTACACCACAGAATTGTGAAAACACTTCCCAGACCACCAGGGTGAGTCATTAGAAACTTTTGTCATCACCCCACCACCACTTCCACCTCCAGTAACAAACATCATTACTAAGATGTAGAATGACAAGACATCCTGTAGCCTGCCTGCATGAGCTTTTGTACCTGTGGTTCAGCTACAACATGCCAGTGGAGTGTAGGAGGAAACTAGAGCACTGAGCACAAGAAGGATATGCAGATTTCACATAGGAGACAAACCCGCCAAAAAGTGAACATGAGAACTGAGTGCTGTGAGGCAGCAATGCTTTGCAATGCACCACCAAGTCTTGTAGCTGAGACTGGACTGACTGTGAAGGGCTTAGATGATCATATTTAATTGTCTGCACAGTTGTCATGTGAAAAGCTGGCAATATGGTGTTGTACACCAGGCTAATTTTGAGTTATGGCAGTTTTTTCTTTGTCTTTGCTTTAATTAGACAAAATAAATTGTGCAAAAATTAAATTTCTTGCAGTAGTTTTTTCTATAATGGGATTGTCATCTTTTGGTCCATTATTTGTTTCCAGTTGGGGGATTATTGATCCCCTACTAAGTATACTAAGCCTGAGGTTCTAGCATGTAGGTATTCTTGCCAGAGTGATTAGGTTTTGGCACATAAAGAAGAGGTAGAGGGGATCTGATTATTCTTTCTGCTAGTTATGCTTTGACAGATCTTTGTGCTCCTGTATTTGGCATGATGTCCACTGAGGCTAGGCTGGTTCAGTTCTGAGATTGTTGATACCAGATATTTTATGGAGTCCTTCATTTTTCCCTTTAGCATGTGTGGGCGTAATGTTGTCAGACTTCCAACTCTTATGTAAGCCAGCAAGTAGAATTGTGTAGTTTGACCATATTCAAATCCTCCCAGTTAATTTTAATACACCAATGACTTGCAACTTATACTAGTGATCCAGATTTTTCTGAACCACGATCCTTGTGAAGTAGAGTGTCTATCTTGTAAACATCCGCTGATTCTCTGGGACTGTCACACACAGGGTCGTAGTTGCACTCAGTTATTTCAACAGTGCAAACAGTTGTGCTGTTTCTTCCATTTACTGTTCTTCTGTATACTTAACTGCATCATTCCTGCGTAATAAGCATGCATTGTGCCCCATTACATTTGTTCTCATGAATATACTGTTTGAAAACAGCATCTATGGCTAGCAGTTTCCTTGGTCTGATGATTAGGTACACAGTTTACCAATTCGCTTTTTGTTGTGCTGTCTACTGCTGCACATTGCTCATTATTATTAAACAGTGTTCTTTGAACCTACAGTAGCATTTTTCTGGTATCTTTCCTGTTATGTTATGATATGGATTTGGTAATGCTTATGAGAAGCAGGAGTTTGCATAGAGCAATGATACTGAAAAAACTTGTTTTTAATAAAGATTTTGTTCCTTTGTTTATGATGTGTATTGCACATTCTCTTGGCAATCCTTAGGGCCCTGAGGAGGGGGTAATAAGATGGGATGAAGTGCCCATTGGCCTGCTCTCTGATCATGCCAGAGGGGTTACTACTACTTTTTGCTTAGTAGAGTTGAGTGATGTGCAGTTAAACCAAACATAGATGATTATGATTGGGTCTCCAGTCATAATCAGGCTATGTGTTTTGAGATATGTATGTCAAGAAATTGATCTCAAGAGCGAAGTTCAAGAGGAGAATCTTGACATTCATATGAACATTGGAATTGTACTTCTTGTGGGAAGCAACTATCTCATAAGGATTTTCACTCTTACTGTATTCCTTGCCTAGGCCCTGATCACAACGTTGCTAGCTGTCGGTTTTGTGCTAGATTTAACCAACGCACTATCAAGCGTCAGTTCGATTTTGCATTTCATTACTTTGGCCGAAGGTTTAATTATATAATGCCGTCAGAACAGCCGACGGCCGGAGTTTACAAAAAACGCAAGGACAAGGAAAAGGATAGGCATCCGAGGTCCAAAACCGACGACGAGACCTCCGTTTGGCCAGTCGCCGGTTCGCTGGTTCTCAGTGAGACACTTTCGCAGCCCCTGGCGCCCGCTACCTCAGAGCCACAGGCCGCTTCCAACTCCCAAGTGGAGCCGACTGGGCCACTGGATACTCAAGGTATTGGACACTCGGAAATCATTCCCTCAGATGGGTCTGGAGCCGCTGAGCAGGCATCGGCTTCTGAGGGTGTCTTCAGACTTACACAATTATATGTTAAACCATCTTCAGCTTCAAAGACTAAAGCAGCTCTCAAGACAAAGAAACAAGTACAGCATTCTCCTACTCAGACTTCCATGCCTAAAAAACTGATGCTTAAAATGGCCGAAGACCTAATTACTTTGATCAGGGGTTCCCATCCCCCTCCTGATAAGAGGCCTAGGCAAGAGACGGAATAGGATTCTTCTGATCAGGTTTCCATTTCCTCTGATTCCTCTCCTGAACAGGATTTTTCTATGCCTCCCTGTGAGGACTCTGATACTGAAGAATCCATTCCTTCAGCCTCTCCTCCTGAGGATTATTCTTTTGGGGAAACCCTGCATGCCATGAGGGAGCATTTCTACTGGGAGAGCCAAGATTACTCTGAATCTAAGAAAAAATTGCAGATGATGTATTTTTAGAGTCCGGCCTGTCCCCTGACTCTTTACCCCCTGCACCTGCTAAACCAGACAGATACTACAGGGTCCCCGATTCTCATAGATTCCTATATAAAAACCCTGCTACTGACCCAGAAATTATATCTCAGGGTCCCAAAGGGGTCAAAGCTTCCACTGCAAAAAACCCTGTCCCCTCTGATAGGGATTTTAGGGCACTGGACAGATGGGGGAAAAAAGTTTACACTTCTGCTACCTTGGCTGTAAGGGCTTTAAGTTGTTAGTTTCATATGCTTAAATATCAGCAATACTTAATGTCACTGCTTAAACAGAAAATGTTGACAAATACTGAATGTTCAGAGAACAAGGAAATGCAGGATTTATTGCATGCAGCTGAACAAGTGGGAAAGCATACTTTGCACTGTGGTTATAATTCACTGGAGGCCTCTTGCAGGGCCGCTGTTACAGGTTCTGTTATTAGAAGGCATGCTTGGTTAAAGGAACAAAATCTGCCTGATCATGTTAAAGCAAAATTATTAGATGCCCCTTTACAGCATGATACTTTGTTTGGTCCTAAAGCAGAAGAGGTGTTGAAGAAAATGGAGGATAAAGCGAAATCCATGCAGACAGTTAAGGATTTCTTACAGGTACAACCACCCAGATTTAGCAGGAACTGGCATTCTAAAAATTGGTCCTTTGCAGTGTCAGACAGACGACAAAGAGGCAGATACAGGCATCCCAGAGGCAGATCTCAGCCCCAAGGCTCATACAGGCCTAAACAATGGGGTGCTGCTACCTCCAAAAGCGGAGAAGACAAATCACAACCTTACAGGAAACAGTCCCAATGACTTTCCTCTGCCAGATCCAAGTACTTTTCTTTTGGCAGCCCTCTTAGGGGGAAAACTAGCACTTTTTTTCATCAAATTGGCAAATGGTTACCAAAGACAAATGGGTCTTGAACATAGTGTCCCAAGGCTACAGGTTCCATTTTCACACCCTACCAAGGTCAAAAGGTATGCCACACCTGCCACACAATCAATGGGCAGAGGCACAAAAGCAAATTACAGTTCTCATGGACATGAGGGCCATTCAACAAGTACCACAACAAGAGCAGGGACAAGGATTTTACTCCAGACTTTTCTTAGCGCCCAGAAAGGACAGAACCTGGAGACCAATACTGGACCGGTCTATACTAAACACATTTCTGGAGGTTCCAAAATTCAAGATGTTGACTCTACAGTAGCTACTGCCCATGCTGGGCAAGAAGGCTTGGCTCGTAACTTTGGACCTAAAAGAGGCATAGCTGCATTCCCCAATCAGACAATCTTGCAGAAGATACCTCATATGCATAGCTGGCTCAATGCAATACCAATTCTGTGCACTGCCCTTTGGCTTATCTACTGTGCCCAGGGTCTTCACAAAATGCCTGGCACCAGTAATTGCATTTTGCAGACAAAGAGGAATTCAAATGTATCCCTACTTGGACGGCTGCCTTATTCAAACAGAGAACAAAGACATTCTTCTAAACTATCTGGCGTTTGTAAAAAGATTACTAATTTGCCTAGGGTACACAGTAAACGAAAAAAAATCAAAACTAGTGCCCTCTCAAAGAGATAATATTCCTGGGTGCAAGCTTAAATACAACTGCCCAGATTGCTTATCTCATGCCAGACAAACAAAATCAACTGACTTCTTACTTCAAAAAATTGGCAACAAAGACCCAGTTATCTGCAAGGAAAATCCTGCAGGCCTTGGGTTTCATGGCATCCTGCATTCTACTAATTCCATATGCAAGACTGCATATGAGGAAACTATAATGGTATCTAAAACGTGTTTGGACTCAGCATTGCCACAGCCCGGAGACAGTAATTACCCTCATTCCCTGCCTGCAACAGGAGTTTTGATGGTGGGCAGAGGCCTGTCACCACAACAAGGGTCTGTCATTCAGTTTACCCACAGCCAGACAGACACTGACAATGGATGCATCAAATTATGCCTGGGGGGGGCCTATATGGCAGGAAAATGTATTCAGGGCACATGGCTTGCAAGCTACATGCATCTTCACATCAATCAAAAAGAGATGCTAGCTGTTCAGAATGCCCTGACAGCTTTCAAGGATCTACTTCATCCCGGACAGCTACTGATAAAGACAGACAATACTACGGTCATGTGGTACATAAACAAGCAGGGAGGTACACATTCCTACCCCCTCTGCAAACAAGCAATGACCTTATGGGACACAGCATTGACTTATCAAGTTCACCTGCAAAAACAAATACTCTGACAGACGAACTAAGCAGAAACCTCATGGATCCCCACAAGTGGAAACTGGATCCACAAGTCTTCAGCATGATGATAAGGAAATGAGGATGCCCAGACATAGATCTATTTGCCTCCCCTCACAACTGCCAATTACAGAGATTTTGCACAAGGATTTATCACAAACAAGCATGGAGAGTGGACGCCCTATCCTTCAGCTGGAAAAATCTAACAGTATATGCCTTTCCTCCACTGCCTCTCCTTCCCAGGGTACTTCTAAAGGTCAGACAAGAGAAGCCAAAAATGATACTGATTGCACCAGACTGGCCACGCCAGCACTGGTACCCAATCCTAAAGAGCTTGTCTCAAGGTCCAGCATGGATATTGCCTTAAACTTCTCACTTGCTGACCCAACAAAACAATCGGATCCTGCACAGCAAACTCAGGACCTTAAATCTGGCAGCATGGCGGATAATGTAGCCATTCAGAACACTCCTCTTTCAAAAGCTGTTATGGATGTTATCTTGGAGGCCAGGAGGCCCAGTACCAGAAAATCTTATGCAGAAAAATGGAAGAGATTCTGTGCTTGGAACCAGGAACAAGGCATTGACACGTGTGTACCAAATATCCCTCAGATTTTACAATACCTAACTGAGATGCTGGACAAAGGCCTTTCCTTTTCATCAATTAAGATTCATGCCTCTGCCATTTCAGCCCATTACAATACAGAACCACCTATATTTTCTCATCCTTTAATAAGGCAGTACCTCAGAGGTGCCATAAGGCAGTACCTCTCCATTTGTCATATCTTTCCCTGCAGAGGGGCCAAAAACATCAGGCCCCCAAGGAGAGCACCAGTTCCGGTATGGGACCTCAATTATGTCTTGGAAAAACTCACACTTCCCCCTTTTGAGCCAGCCTTAACAGCGGATATAAAATTCTTATCCTGGAAAACAGCTCTGCTACTGGCATTAACCTCTGCAAGATGAGTCTCGGAGTTACAAGCAATCATGGCTGTGGAACCTTTTATCATTTTTCATCCAGACAGGGTTTCTCTCAGGAAAAACCCAACATTTATGCCTAAGGTGGTGTCCAGTGTGGCCCTCAACCAAACCATTCACTTGCCTACCTTTTATCCAAACCCACAGAACAAGGGTGAGAAAATTCTGCATTCTTTAGACAAACACAGGCATCTATGCTTCTACTTGGACAGAAATAAGGCTTTCAGAAAGACTGAGCAACTTTTAGTGTCATATGCTGCAGGATCACAAGGAAAGGCTATCTCAAAACAGACTATTTCTAAATGGATAGGCCATTGCATCCGTTTCTGCTATTCTCAACTTGGCAAATCAATGCCTAAGGGCATTCTACCATAGCAGCAGCCACTTCAGCAGCCTTCCTCAGAGGAGTACCAACCAAAGACATCTTAGAGGCTGCAACTTGGAGTTCAGTGCACACTTTTACAAAGCGCTACCACTTACCTCTTTACTCTAAATCCAGAGCAGGCTTTCCCACTGCAGTTCTGCAGGGCCTCATAGCCTCTCCTAATCCTATTTGGCCCAGCCATCCATCCTCAGCTTTTGGATTCAACCCAAGAGTAATGACTGCAACAGTGAAACACGATGAACATAGTACAGTTGTGTACCTACCATAAATGTAGATGTTCGAGTGTATTCACTGTTGCAGTCCAGGTTACCCTCCCACCGTCCCCCTTTCTTTTGCTGGGGTTTATTTGTACTTCTCTATTCTATACAACCTATGTGGTGTATTTGCTTGTAGATGAAGGAAATGTTTATTTACTGCATGTATGTTTATTGGCATAATATATTTAGCCTACCCTTTTGGGGGCACCTGACATCTGGGGCAAGAAAAACTGAAGAAAATGGCTTCTGCTGCATCTTTCATACCCCTGGCACACTGACGTCAGGGAAGAGGCGTCAGCAACAGATGCCGGACCAGGACTTTGGAATTCAGGCCGACTGCGGGTAGCCTGCCAGCAGGATAACCCAAGAGTAATGACTGCAACAGTGAATACACTCGAAGATCTACATTTTATGGTAGGTACACAGCTGCACTTTACATGGACAGTGGTCAACAAAGAAGAACATCAGGAAGCTGTTAAACACTTTATTTGGAAATGAAAGGTCTAACAGCTTCTTACCACTTTTCTGTGGTGGCAGAGATTGTCTGTTAATGCTCATCTTGAGGCTAGAGCTTAGCAGCTGTGAGGGGTTTGTAACAAAAGCTTGTTAAGCACCTTTCTGATGTCAGAAAGGTGCTTAACAAGCATATTGTTTCCCTGATTTGAGTGTGGTCATGGTGCTGCATGCACTTCAAAGCAGGTAGCGGCAGCATCTTAGCTACACATATGCAGTGGTACAGCAGAGTAGATTGGAGTTTTGTGCAGGAGCTGAGCTTTCACCTGTGTCACACACAGTCCTTATTTCAGGACTCTTCATTTGATATCAATATGGCCCCATGCTGTTCACAAAAAATATGCACATTATCACAGGGAACCAAAGACTGCAAAGCTTGTAGGAATATTGTGTGTGCTTGATTACATGCTGTAATTTAGATGTGCTACTGAGTAGGGAAATGTTTTCCTCCTTATTTTTAAAATACCTATTTATTTATTTTTTTATTGGCATTTGTTAACCGGGTTAGTCCAGCTGGGTTTGTGGCCCATTTTCAGTGGAGACCCGAGGAGAAAAGCTCCGAGAAAAAATACAATTTAAAAATATACAGTTTAAAAATAAATGCAAAAACAGTTTTACAAAACCATAAGTAATAAACATATGGAGAAATTACAGCAAAAAATACTTAAGTCAAGGGAATACACTAATTATAATTATGTAGTGTAGCTTAGTATATACATATATACAACAAGAAAAGCATTCAACAGATGTGGTTAGACAACGTTGTGCAAGTAAGCATATACTAAGGGGGAAGAAAACCTACATAGAAAGAAATAGATGGAGGAGGAGTTAAGTTGGGGCTAGACAGGGGCAAGTTTTGAAGTCAAGTTTCTCCTTGAAGTGAGATGGGTGTACAATGCTGCAAATGTCTCTAGGAAGTTTGTTCCAAGCTTGGGCCCACAGAGTACTTGTAAAGGAGTTTACCCACTGCTTTTTAGGATAGTATATTTGTAATAGTTGCTGATTTGAAGTTCTGAGGGTACGGGATGGAGAGCACATTGTGAGGAAGGTAGAGAGAGCAGGACATGCTAGAGGTTTATAGACTATAGTATGCAAGATTTGCAGTTGGGCTAGCAACAATAAATGAGGGAATTCAAGCCATTTGAGAGAGTTTAGGGGTAGGCAGTGTGAGTATTATAGGGAGAGTTAGTGATAAAATCGAGCTATCTTATGATAAGCTTGCTGGAGTTTGTTTAAGGTTGTAGTTTAAATATGGGTGATCACAGTGGCAGCATAGAGAAGGGAGGGGAGGAGGAGAGCTTGAGCAAGGGTGAGTTTGGAATTAGTAGTTAAGAATTTCTTATGGCGATATAGTAAACCAAGCTTTTGGTTGGTCTTTTTTATACATTGTAGAATGTGCAAGTTAAATTTGAGTTCATCATCAATGATGACCCCTAGGAATTTAGTGTGGGATTCTGGTTGAATAGTGGTGTTATTTGAGGATGTAATGGCATAGGAAGATTTGTGGTGTGCTAGAGATTGAGAGAGAAATAGTAAGAGTTTGGTCTTTTTAGGGTTAAGGATGAGGAAATTGGTAGATAACCAGTGTTCTGTAGCTAGGAAGACCTGTTGTGTGAGATCATTGAGTACAGAGGTGTTATTAGAGGTAGTAATCAGCATAGAATCGTCTGCATATTGGATGAGGGAAGATGTATTGCAAGCTGTATGAAGATCATTGGTGAAGATATTAAATAGAATGGGGCCCTAGGATGGAGTCTTGTGGGACCCCTGTTGGGACAGGTAGGAAAGGAGAGAAGAGGAGAGCCATTTTACTGATTGTTGCCAGCAGGATAAGTAACTAGAGAACCGGGCAAGGGAGGAGGTACTCGTATTGAGGTTAGCAAGTTTGGATAGTAGGAGAGGGTGGGAGATTGTATCAAAAGCTTTAGATAAATCAAGGAAGAGACAAGATACCGGTTTGTTATTATTAAGGGCTTCAGCAATTTTATGAGTGAAGGATAGGAAGGCAGTAGTTGTGCTGTGTTTAGGACGAAAGCCATGTTGGGTGGGAGTGAGAAGGTTGTGTTCAAGGAGGTAGTTGAGAGTGGATGCATTTTTCAAGAATCTTAGAGGGGGGGGATAAGATGGCTATAGGTCTGTAGTTAGAGGGGTCAGTTGAGTTTCCACCTTCATGCAATGGAATAGTGTAAAATGATTTCCATGATATAGGGACAGTAGCCTCCTGTATAGATCTGTTAATAAGTATGGATACTGGGAGGGCAATAGAATCAGCGGCAAGTTTAAGGAAAGAAGGAGGTAGGTTGTCTGTGGAGGGAGAGCAGGGTTTGAGTTTTAGGAGAAGTGATCGGATGTAGGAAGTGGAAACAGGGTGCAAAGAAAAAGGTGGGTTGTTGGATGGTTTGGGAGGGTTTGGCAGAGGAGTAGAATTATGGTTTGGGAGGGTTTGGCAGAGTAGTAGAATTGCAGATGGGAGGCATGAGTGAATAGCATCAATTAAGTGTTTATTGATTAGAGTAGCTGTTTCAAGAGGAGACGAGTTAGGGTAAGGGGAGGGGGTTGCAGGTATTTAAATACACATATAGCTTCCTTAGCTGTTAGGGTTTTGTTCCTCAGTTTTCTAAAGTTGACGTTATCTTGCTGCGAGTTTTCTGACTCTAAGTACTGACAGTTTAGTATCTCTGCATTTAAATACCTGTAACAATTGTTTTCGGCATGGTGCACTTTAGCCTGTGGCCTTTATTGTGGCTAAAAGTCAACTATATGGGTTGGGACTCTTTCCTGGTTCTCTAACAAACAAGTTCTAAACTAACTAATATGCAAACTGTACAGATAAAAAACTCTGATATAAAACTCTTAAGAACTTCAATTTGCAGTAGTTTAGAATTTTTTAGTTAATACAGAAAAACATCAAGAATTAAGAATGTGTTTCTATTAATGTAAAAACCAAGTCTGTTTTATTGCAACTGTTTAGAAACATGGATTTTTGGAGGAGAAAAAAATCCATTCTGGATAATGACAGCAGCACTGCAGTTGGACAAATGATCAATACATGCAGTGCCAAGTGCAGTAAATGTAGTAAGTTTTCTGAGCTTTTAGTACATTAAGTATTCTGTTTTTTGTAACCCTGAGAAATCATTTACTAATAAGGGGTTGATTTGCAATGTTAATGTGTTGCACCACTTTAGGGATGAGTGAATATAAATTCGAAAATAATCCCTAGCTTCTGAATAAATTTGTGTGTCAGATGTTAGAAACTTCATTAATGATGGCAAGTGAATCAAAAGGGTCATTTATCCAGAAAAGGCAAAGCTAATGGATTTGTTCTAAGATTTTTATTTGAAAATAATGTTATTTGCTGTGCTTTTGTTTAGATTGTTTACATTTATTTTCATTTTTCCTTGTGGAAAATTATTAATAAAATGTGTTTGCTTAAAAAGAGTGATCAAACCCCTGTTCTTAGTGGTGATATCACTTTAATTTTTCTGCTAACATCAGTTTGAAATAATGGCAGTGACTGTTCAGTAGTGGTGACCCAGCACGTCACTCCATTGGATGGAGCTGATGAACCTGGCCTGCTGCTGGCACAACTGCAGGTCTGAGGCACTGCTCAGGGGTTTGTACTGTCCAGCAGTAAGTCTAATGGTGAAGCAGTGTGTGTTGTTGTTGCATGCACAAATTAATCTACTGTTTTACATTGTAATTCTGTGATGTTTTCAGAGAAGATAGTAAAGTTCCTCTTGTAAGGAATACCACTGTATTAGTACTTGCCCTTGTGAGTAACTACTCTACTGGCTCCACAGGCAGTAAACTACATTATGTCCCACTTTGAAAAGTCAACCTGGATGAAAGGCAGTGCCGAAATCTGTTGGTGCAAGAGCCTTAAAAGATTGACAGAGCTTGAAGCTAATGCTATTTTCTCTTTAAATTGCATTTTCTCAGTCAGGAAAACGCAAATTTAATACAAGTGTAAGGGAATTGTGAGGCAAAATGAAGGAAACTGTAAGCTGTACAGCACCATGTTTAAAACCATTTAAATTAGTGATTTTTAGCTAGAGCAGGTGTGTCACATAATTTGCAAACCACAAATTTTAAAAGCTGCATATAATGTGCTATGATGAAGAAGAAAAAAGGAAAGAAAAATACTGAATCTACTCACAATAAGTAGTAATAAGCAGAATTTTTGTTATCAGGGGAGCATCCACTCTTGCCTTGAAGTAGGTAACCACCTGACCATTTCCATCCTACCCCAGTTCACCATCTAGCACTACATGCCTTGGCTTCTAATACCGTGTACATATGACATTCCCCATGTTTAAGCTTTGACAAGGGCAGTTATCAGTCTAAAGAATAATTCATTGAGTTGTTTGGTAATGCAGTGCAGGTTCATAATTGGGAGGGGTGGGCAAGTGCTGTGAAAGGGCACCCCTTCTGATTCAGTGCTTTTTCTGTGGGCAGCCTATGTTTTGGTTTCACAAAGTGCACATCAGTCTTCTTATATTTGGGTGTCATGTTAGCATTCATCTTTCTGATAGGTGTCAATTCATTTACATTTTATCTTTTTCCTTCCTGCACCCTCACATGGCATTTGAAGCTAGATGCAGTCCTTAGTCAAGGGCAGTACAGCTGGATTATTTGTCTGTCTCTCCATCAATCTGCTGGCTAAAAAATAAATATATTTATGGCTGGACATGTGCACATTTATGCACTTTTGTTACTATTTGAATACCTTTCTTTAGATATGTGTATTTAAATTGAAAATTCACTTGGGTATGTACATTTGTGATGGAACCAAATCAAAAATAGACATACCTGTAGAAGAAAAAATTATTCTGGTACCTGAAAGAAAGAAAGAAAAAGAAAAAAATGTGAGAGAGAATGTTCAGATACATATACCTGCTTTGAAATGCATGTTTTAAGTTGTGGGTCATGTGACTGTAACCATTAGACAGCCAAACGCTCATCAGTAATCTTGTTTCTACACATTGTCTGTATAATAGTATATAAATATGTCTGACCTGTTTTTCTCTTTACTTGCCATGAATATGCACACTGCTTTATCTTCGGCTTCATTTTCTCTATTGCTTCAGTTCCTGTAATGCTTGTCTTTTGCATTTCTGTAGCACTTTGCTGTGTATGCGCATGTGGTGTAATGTATGCTTCTATCACCCTTTCCTTTTAAAAATGTGTCCTGTTATTATCCTGTACTAAAAGTCCTTTTAGCTTAACAGCATACTGTGAGGCAGGTTGTATGGCCCAGGAATTAGTGTATTTAAGAGCAAACTACATCCAGTAGCAGTTATTATGATCCCAAGACCTCTGTTTATGTAGTGTGCCTATTACAAAGAGAATTAACCAAAATTCACAGCAGCCAAGCTCAAGATCACTTGCCTGCTTATATGAGAAGATCTAAAAATACAGGCCTTCATTCCTAGATGTCTTTTTGAAAAGGTTTCCTATTATGCCCTTTATTTTACACTTATGCTGGCTGTTATCATACTAACTTGTCATTCTGTCTGTTTCTGCATTATTCTTTGCATAATCCATTCCCCTTTTTGAAGTACCTCATGTTTGAGGGGTACTCCAGAACATGGGACACATTGTTTAAAATGTGGCAAATCCTGTGGTCAGTATAATAACTCCAACACATTTTTTCAAACTACTCTGCAGCTACTTCCAGCTTCTATTATATCTTTGCCACTTTCTGGTTCTTTTATTTAGTACAGCCATTATTCAAGAAAGGTACAGTGTTGTCTTTGATTGGTATGCTTTTTTTGGAATCTTAGTTGTCTTCATAATAAGCCCTTCTGAGTAAATTCATGACATTACAAGTTATGTGAAGAAATCTCTCCATCTGCCTAAAACAGCCACTGGTCCGGTAAAGGAATAAAAAATGCATTAAAGATACAGTAGTTACACTGCCTTTGACAATCCCATACTAAAACACCTCTCAAAGGCACATCCAAACATGCAAATATTTGTCTGCTTTAATTCTATAATAAAATGAGTAAAGGTAAGCTCGTAGATGGCAATGTGCAAAATTAATTTGTTTGTCATGATTAGTTTCTGTAGTCTTTGGCATTTAGTGGTGCATATAACAAATAAAAGCATGTTCTTGCTGAAATGGGTACTAACAAAATGCTGTAAAAGCTCACTCAAAGCTGTAACAGTCTGGTAATGTGTGGGTACTATTAACTGGCCCTAGCAGAGCTGCTATGCTGACATTTCCTGTTTCTCTACGTCTTGGTTGATAATGGACTTGATGTAGGGACACGTAATCCACTATCTGTAACTCAATTAAGTGTGCAGGTTAATATGCCCTGTGCTTGAAACATAATGCATTTTCCTCACAACATCTCCATTTGTCATATCTTTTCCTGCAGGCAGAAAAAAAAAACAGAAGCAAAGTGCAGTGAATATTTAACAATGAGACATATGCTGTACAATCCATTAATGACATAAAAGCCTCTTTCTTCCATCTGCACATATTTTCATTTACTGTTAACTGCAGAGCGTTATTGACAAAGTAGAGTCTTTAACTTGACTACCACTTTGTCTTGTATCATTCTATGTTCATATTTTTTTTCCTTGTCTTTATTTCTGTACACCCCGGGCTGAACCTGAAAATTGTCTGGGGCAGAGTTCTACCCTAGTTAACAAATTAAATAAATAAATAAATAAACACTTTGCACTGTGAAACCAGCAAATGCCTGTTGGCCTTGCATTACATATGCCTTTTCAATGACTGAACACAGTGGGGTACCTTGGACTTTAACTAGGTAGCATAAGCTGTTAGTTTGTCTGTGAACTGCAGTATTGTGAGTGCTCCGTACATCACAACATTCTCTCATGTATGATAATAGGTTATATGCTAAAAAAGTATTTGAACCGTGTTCTGTGCATGCGAAAAGTAGGAGTAACATGCAGCAAATATAAGTCTACACATGTATATGAAACAGAGGTAAGTGGGTATCAAACAGCAGAGTAGTCCCTGCCACTGTATTGTATAACTTGCTTCACTGGGGTTACTGTTAAAGTAAGCAAACAGTAGGAGGAGGTAGGTTGAAAGACATGGGCAATATAAAGTAACAGTAAATACATTGTCAGTATGGATTTATTTCAGTGTCAATATGGATATTAATTTTACCATATATAGAGCAAACCAGAATGCCGTACCATCAACAAGAACACTTTATTGGACGTCCTAAGGGCATTAACTGTGGAAATTGAAGAACTGAGGGTGGCAATCATCACTGACAAAAAACAAAAATGCATGTTGACCATTTATCACAGACAGAAAAACTAGTGATTATTAAACCCATATGGGCATATTGACTGATTTTTTAAGGCACAGATGGGAAGACCTAGAAATCTTTTCTCACAGTGGGGACCTTCACTGGATAGCCATACAGAAAGGAGTAGAAGGGAAGGTGACTTTAAGTTTTTAGCTGTGCAGTAGTAGCATGTGCCAGACATTTCACCTTATGTAGACTTCAGACAGAATGAGGTGACATGCTGGACAAATGTAGCTGATGATAATAAGCCAGGGCATCTGCTGACAAAATGTCACTCTCACAAGGCCCCACAATGGTTTCTTATGAAAGCATAGTAATAGAAAGGGCTTATGGTTGGCAGAAAAATGAGTTAATGTTAAGTAGGGCTTTCAAGCGTGTACAGTCTGATCCTTGTTTGTAAAGGCCAGAGAAATGTCTTTTTTTTTTCAACTTATGAAGATACATGGCAGTAGTATAAACTAGTGAGGGACACTGAGATTGGCAAGCCATCCAAAACCAATGGAAGTGAGTTATTCATATGGCAAGAAAAGATAAAATGCTATACAGAGGATTCCATTGTCAATGATAGGAGAGTGGAGCAAGACAGCAGGAGCAGGGCCAACAGAAACAACTTGTAACCTAAAAGAATGTAGCCAGCTTGCCTTGAATGTCCCAGGATCTGTAGAGATATGAGATGGGGGCAAAGGCATTCTTGCCTATGGAGAATGATTGATTAGGATGTAGTCTAGAGGAATCTGTTCTAGAAGGTGGTAGAGAACAGCAGCTGGAGATAAGTGCCAGTGGCAAGACCAGGCTCTATCAGTTGTGGGATGGAGAAAACATCACCCAGATGAGAAGGGATGTTAGCTTGTAATATAAAAGTAGCAAGGCCTAAATCCAGTTATCTTAAGTGAAAGATTAAAGTAGCTAGTTGCTCATTTTTTTAATTAATGAAGACCTGTCACAACACCTAGCATAGATTTGTGTCCTTTCCATTTTTTTGCCATCATGAGATGATGTATAGCAGGCTAGAGATGGCGACTGCCATTAAGAAAACAGCCTCAGGACAAGAAGTTGTTGATCTGCCTGAGGAAGTGTGCAGTAGAAGAAGTTCATTGCTGCTGAAGCTTGGTGGAATGCAGGTAGTATGTGTTTGAAAAGCTTAATGGACCCAACTGGGGATCGCCTCAGACACTTTCTTTAGTAGGCTAAGGTAACAAAAAATAGACATTGAATCTGTAATGCATGTTTTGCAGTTTATCCTTAATAATTTGTACAGTATGATGTACCAAAATCTTGATGTCATGCTTTTTAAGGGGCACAGTGGGGAAGGGATGCTATAAAACTCTTGTTTGTGTAAAAAGGTTAACATTAAAGTTTAAACAAGTTTAACAGCATATATAGATTGCTATGAGAATTGCATTAGTTGTACCTGGGTGGGACAAAAAGAGTTTAATTATCAGAATGCTCCTTTAGTAACACATCACAAACCATCATAGGCTCATAGGTAGGTACTACGCTATTGGCCCTAGGGCCTATATAAGCTTAGCCAAAGGTACCCCGGCTTTTGCCACCCAAGAAAATTATCTTCCTGTGCCACTGTCGAGCAGAGCCACAGAAGTGATCCCCGGGGTGAATTTCCGATCTCCCATCCAATCATCAAGATTTTTCTTGAACAGTGCTAATGAGGAGCTTTGTTTGATATAGATAGGTAGTTTGTTCCAGAGTATGGGAAGTTTCTGGGACAGGAATCTATCCCTCCAGCATGTTCTGTTTATTGTGGTGATGAGGTTTAGGTCCCTAGAATGTGTAGCTCGTAGGGATTGGGATTTCTTTAAGTGGAGCATTTCTAAAAGCTCTGGGTTTGACATAGCTTTGTGTGTTAGGCAGAGATTGCCTCTGAGTAGGCGATATGCAACGAGTAAAGCTGCAGTTTTTTGAGACGGTCTGCATAGGGCATCTCTTTGAGGCCGGTAATCCTCTTTGTGAGGTATTTCTGTGGCCTTTCCAGTTGTTGTAGATGTCTTGTGAGGTACATACCAAAAGGGGCATTGTACTCTATAATGGGTCTAATGAGTGACGAGTAGAGGGGAACAATGACCTCTTTTTTCCTGGATGAGAAACCTTTTGTGATAAGGTGTGCCACATAGAAGGATTTCCTGACTACTGTGGCGATGTGATTATCATTGGAGAGACTACTGTCCACCTGTGTCCCAAGGTCTCTTATCACACTTTCGGTGTTAAGTAGACTACCACCTATGTGGCAGTTCATGGGTACTGAGTTTTTACCAAAAGGAATAACAATGCACTTTTTGGCACTGAGCTTGAGGCTATGGCTTTGACACCAGGCATCTGTCTCAGCAAGGCCCTTTTGTAGGATGTCCACATCTTTTGGAGTTTTGATTATGGCTCCTAGTTTGCAGTCATCTGCGAACTTCGTTAGCCAAAGACCTTCTGTGTTGGCCTGTACTTCAGAGAAGTAGATACCAAACAGTAGAGGACCCAGGACTGAACCCTGTGGTACTCCACTTGTCACTGGTCTGAAGCTAGATTTGGAGTCTGCTACTTTCACAGTGTGGGTTCTGTCAGTGAGCCAGTTGGCAACCCATCTTGTGCCATTGGGATTTATACCTAGTTTAATGAGTTTATCTATAATTCCAGAGTGGGGGATGGTATCAAAAGCCTTGGCGAGATCTAGATAGGCTGTATGAACCACCTTACCCTCATCTACGGCTTTGACTGCTTCAAAGAAGTCTGTCAGGTTTAGGAGACATGATCTGCCTTTTACAAACCCGAACTGGGTGGGGTCCTGAGTTTGGAGATTACCAATGTCATTGTTTATAAGTTCCATGATGATACGCTCCATAGCCTTGCAGACCAGGCTCGTTAGGCTAATTGGGCGGTAGTTTCCGGGGTCTGTGGTGGCTCCCCCTTTGTGGAGTGGGATAACTGTCGCTGTGCACAATTCACTGGGCATGATTGAACATGGTACTTAGGTGGGGTGCCAGTTCATTCTGTAGTTCATGTAGAACACAGCCTGGGATGTCGTCAGGTCCCATGGATGCTGTGTTCTTGGCTTTGGATAGTGTGTTTTTTACCTGTGCAGCCGTGATTACAGGAACTTTGCATTCTTCTGGTATAGAGATGGGCCCTTTAGGGGATGACAGAAGGGTAAAGTTAGCACTGAACCTATCTGCCAGGATGTTGGCAATATCCGTTGGTTCTGTATATTTAGTGCCATTGTGCTGTAACTCAGAGCAGATCTGAGTGTTGCCATTGAGATTCTTGACATAGCTATAGAATGCTTTGTGGTTGTCTTTAGAGTCAGTGGCGATTTTGTTTTCATAACTAGCTTTGGATGATTTTATGAGGGATCTCGGCTTCTTACTGAAGCTGACCGGGGAGTATCTCCAATCATGGGATTTTACTCTTTTTTTTTGCAACAGTTTCTTTCTTCTGTTGTAGAGTTTGTTTATGGCAGGGGACCACCATATTGGCTTCCTTTTTTGGAGGATAGCATCTTGGTTCTGTTAGGGATTGCATGATCCATGCACTCATGTAAGTGCTTATAAAGTGCATTTGTGTAGGATTCAACAGTCATACCTCTATTGTCCGTCAGCATGGGTGTCGTGAAGTTTGCCACTTCTGTCTTAAGAAGCGTGAAGTTGGCTTTGGAGAAATTTTTTACTGTGGTTTCCCTAATGGGGGGTAGGGGAGGGATGTGGATGTCTAGGGTGGTTAGCTTATGGTCAGATCTGACCAACGAGGAACTGACCTCTGGTGTGGAGCACCGGTTGCCCATGTTGGTAATAACCAGGTCTAGGATATTGCTGCCCCTGGTGGGGGTGTGGATAAGTTGATCCATGGCATTGGAATTTATGAATTCCAGAAAACGTTGAGCACAAGAGTTGGTACATGAGTAATTTTCCCAGTTAATGGTAGGGTAGTTGAAATTGCCCATTATTAGGGTGTTAGGTTGTACCCTAATATTTTCCAGTGTATTAAGAAATGACGAGTGGGAATCCTGGGGCATGGGGCATGGTGGGGGATCTGTAGCAAGCTACAATTTGGATTGCGGTCTTGCCCAGAGTTAGTTGCACTTGGATAATCTCGGATGCATTATGCTGAGCAACTAGCCTGGAGGTGTGGATATCCTTAATCAATATGGACACGCCTCCGCCTTTAGAGTTTCGGTCCAGGTTAGGTGGCCGAAAGGTGTGGTATGAATTATAGCCTGGTAATGCAGGGATACTCTCTGGAGCCTTGAACCAGGTCTCTGTCACTGCGCAGATGTCGATGTTCTCCATTTTAAGGAGTGCCTCGAGAGAGTGCATTTTGAGGTTTAGACTTCTAGCATTGAGTAGCAATACCCTCAGATTCTTCTTGCCTGTACCTGTTAGGGTGGTGAATTTGTCATTTGAACCTTGCCTAAAAAAGGCACTATAGGGGTGGCTAGAGCCTTAGCCAGTATCCGGAATCCCAGGGGTGACAGGTGCAGGCCATCTCTGGCAAAGCATCATGGCTTGTCGATCATGTCATCCCAGGCAGACAGATACTGGATCCCCTTAGAATGACACCAGAAGCTTAGCCAATTGTTGAAGTCAATTATTTTGTCCTTGTACTGTGGTATCATTCTGGATGATGGCAGGATGCTACTCAGGGCTAGGGTCATACCTGCCTGGGCTACAAGATTGGACAGCTCCTCCATGTCCCTTTTCATGTAGTCCAGTGAGGTACATCTCAGGTCATTCACACCAACATGGACAATGACAGAGTCATATTTGTACTTGTTGTGGAGTGACCTGAATGCATGTGTCATGTGGCGGATCCTGGCACCCGACAGGCAGCTGACAGTAACTTTCTCCTTGTTTAGCCTGGTGAGTGGAACATCAGTCTGCCTGACTATAGAGTCACCTATGACTAGAGTGTTGGGTATGTTGTTATGCCTTATGGGCTGTGGTTGAGTGGCACACTGAGTTTGTGGGCTATGTGTCATTTGGGTTGTGTTGGGGGGTGGAGGTTGCTTGTGTTTCTGCTTTGGAGGTCCCTGTTGCTTGGGCAGGTTTTTACCGAGAGCCTCCTCAAATGTAGGTGTGTGTTTTGTGTTTCTATGTGTGTGTTTTGGTGGTGTAGGTTTTGAGGGACTATGTGCTGAGTGTGGTGTGGTGCAAGTGTTTACCTTCTCCTCTTGACTGTCTAGTCTAGTCTTGGGTGAAGAGAGCTTTGCTTCCAGTTTGGCTATATAAGTGTATCTCTCACAGGTTGTAGTGTTGGGTGGTAGGAGGAGAGGGTTGTCTGTGTACATGAGGCAATTACTGCCTTGCCCCAAGATGCCCAGATTCATCATCATCATGAGGTATTAAATCAGAGTTTTTTAGGAAGCATACCACATGAGATAAAATTTCTTATAGCTAGGCATTAGTGTATTTAAAGAGACATACCTGATGTACTCATGTTTATGCACATGCTGTCGAGTAACCTTCATTACTTAGTGATCATTTAGAAAAAACACATTTAACTTTATACTAAGCATGCTGTAAGCTTTTATACCAAATCACTTTTTTGTAGATATTCAAAAGACTTTTTTTAAATACCTGCAAATTTTTCGTCCTTTAGTATCATGCTCAAGTATGAGTTCCTATATACCTCTCTGTTCTCATCACTTGTCTTCCAGGTCTGGAAGATTTAGTAGAATTTAATGGGGTTTTCACCTGGATGACCATACTTTTGAGACTGTTCTTCCTGTTCCACAACTTTTCTTGGAGGCCAGATAAGAGGAGGCACTGGCTCTAACTTGGTTATCACAGTACTTTGTAGTCTCTCCTTTGTGATGCTTGTAGTTGGCGTTCTGCCATAGGCAGAAATATTTGCTTTATTCAAATGTCTATGCTTCTTCCCCTACAGCTTTAAGTCTTCCTCACAAATAAAACAAGATCATAGTTTAGTTGATTGACTACCTCGGCTTCCGGCTGCAAACCTATCCATGATTTTTGTTTTCCTACTTTATCATCAGCCTGTAAACTGGATCAACATGTGTAGTTTGTGTCATAGTAGTGTTTCTGTCTCTGATTTTTAGCACTTCCATTAGTTTGCATTGGCTTTTAGGCATAACTAATGTAGTTGAAGTAGGTTATGTGCTTTTCAGTATTCTGTCCATTAACAGCTGAGCTGGTGATTGACAGTTTCTGCAGTGTAGTAGTATTCTGCTCCAAAATTATGAAGTAGCAGCTTTTATCAGTTTTGTTGTAGTTCTATCTCAGATCTTTCACTGTATAGTTCTTTCAACTTGCCTATTTCATTGCATATAGTTTTAATTGGACATTGTTTGAATTCCCACTTGCACACGTCTTCTTCTTTTTCTTCTTCTTTCGGCTTTTCCCATTTAGGGGTCACCACAGCGGATCACCTGTCCACTCATGATTGGCAGTGGAGTTTTACAGTGTTGAGTTGCCAGCCCAGCGCCCAACCTTCCACAGAAGGGGCACACACACACACACACACACACACACACACACACACACACACACACACACCAAGATGAGGTGTCAGTCATCATTAAGACATCTTATTTTGATCTTGAGACTATAGGCTACCCCAGCCCCACAGGGCAGAGAGATAGGAACCTGACTGCTTCATAGATGGTTTGTGTATGACTAGTGGTAGCGCCTACACACACCCTGAGGGCCAATTTAGAGTGTCCAGTCTACCTACAACATGTCTTCGGGATACCACTAAATGCCACTCCAATTATAGCAAAATAGCAGGAACACAGGTTTTGCATCAACATGCACCTTATGAACAATAAGAGGTATGAAACTCAGTCTGTCATTAGAAAATCAGAAATTGCATGAGGCTCACAACAAAAATATGAAGCAAAATCAGAGTCCGTTTAGAATTTTGCTTACTGAATTCTTGAATTCTGTATTGCAGACCACTGTCAAATAAGACATTGCTCCCTGGATTTAGAATAATAACTATGTCTTGATGGTAGGCTGACACACCAAGATGAGGTGTCAGTCATCATCAAGACATCTTATTTTGATCTTGAGACTATAAGCTACCCCAGCCCCACAGGGCAGAGAGCTAGGAACCTGACTGCTTCATAGATGGTTTGTGTATGACTAGTGGTACAGATAATAAGATGCACTGAGGGAAGGATGGGAGTCAGCAGCTGGCATCAGCTCACCTATCCTGATAGGAAGTAAGCAGCTTGGCCAACTCCACTGGCGCTACCTACAGGAATATAGGTGTATGATCTGCGGTGGTGGTGCTGCGGTAGCATTGTTGCCTCATAGTAAGACGTTGTCCTGTTCAATTCTCAGCTAAAGCGTCTTCTGTGTGGAGACATGCGTGAGTGTGCGTATCTTCGTTGAAGGTTGTGCGTCAGGCCTGGCAAGTCGGTACATAAAAATCTACTGCCAATCATTAGCGGACCGGAGTTCCGCTGTGGCGACCCCTAACCGGGAAAAGCCGAAAGATACTACAACAGCAACCAGCAGCCTGAGGAGTGTTGCATAGCCACACTAGAACAAGTTTACTACTTGTATGGGAGATAGGAGCATGTGTGCTTCCATTAAGTCAGCTGTAGTGTAGCTCGCTAACTGCTGAGGGGATTGCAATAGGACAGTTTACAGGATATGTATACTGACTCACTCCTGTGTATCTAGGGGGCTGCTAATATAATGAAGCTGCAGATTTTATTCTTGGCAGTCTGCATTCTTGAGTATTACATTCTGAATGCATAACAAGAAAAGGATGTCCATGTTTCAGTTTGGGTATTAAAGTATTTTCACAATGGAACAACAAGCAGTGGGTAAAAGGAAGTGACTGATGATGATTTTATTTGACATTTGTTTACCGGGGAATATACCCATTTTCATCAGAGTCCCAGGGATGAAAGCGTCAGGTATAGATCACAGCTTACCTTTCAACTGTTCAGATTTTTGCCTTATATTTTTGCTCTGTCTCACGAAAATGTGTGGTTTTCTGGCAAATCTCTGAGGATGGATGGTGGATGAGTGTATAATGACCTACATTTGAGTTTCAGACTTAAAGCACTTCAAAAAATGCACAGTAACACAAATCCTGTTATTCTAGCAACTTTGTAAGTTTATAAGAGCAATATTTAGAATTTGTCCCTTTTTTGTGCTTATGTCCGCCATTATTGTAGGCCTTGTCCAGATTTCATGTGCTAAGAGGTTGAGAGGTATGGATCACATTTCACATTGTAATACATAAAGAATTTACATTTGTAAAAATAAATGCAAAATTACATTCAAAACACTAATACATAGAGTCAAATATTTATTAAAGTACACACAAAGTGGGTAAACAGTCAAATATTTACATAATTGAAATGCAACATGGTAGGCATGATGGAATGAAATAAGTTGTTGACATGTGAGTCTAAGATTGTTATGGTGATGTAGTTTCAGATGTACTAGTGAAGATAGGCAGGATGCCTAAGTGAGAAGCGAGAGTTATGTTAAATGCAGTGAAACAATAACCAAACTTTATCTGGCATGGTCTAAAGTATATATTAGAGACAGATGGTGGCTGAGATAGAGTTTTCATCAAATTTCAAAGCTCAGGGGTGAGTTTTTTATGTGAATATATTTGAGTTTAAGGAGAGTTAGGGGAATTATGGAGGAAATAGAATGTTTATAGAGGTATTAAGAGAGATTTGATAGGAATATTTTCATGAATAAGGGGTTGAAAGTAGATTTGAGCTTTAAGTTGGACAGTAGATGCTTATTCTGGTACAAAGCAGGAGCAGAGCCATTCCTTTTTTTAGGTGGCTTTTAGATACAGTTTGAAGGATTAAGAAGATGCAGCTGTTCTAATGGAAGTAAATGGGGAATTCCAGGACTTGGCAACAGAGTAGGAATAAAGCGAGTGTCCTGTTGATTTGTTTGGTCTATACAGAGTAAGTAGTTTTTGGTCATTTGATCGCTGAGGGCAACTAGATGAGTATTTTTGTAGGGTTGCATTTAGAACAGTACGTCAGGATAATTGCTGGTCTTATATGCAGTGAGTAGCTAAGTATATTTAAGTAGTTTGGTAGTTCTATTCAGTTAAGGGTTTTTAGTGCAGTACAATGATGGATATTGAACAATAGTAGCAAATTTGGTAATTTTATTATAACATTGTTCCACTTTATGAATATTGTGAGGCTGGGGGCACTGTAGAGGAGAGGAGGTGAGGCTGGGGGCACTGTAGAGGAGAGGAGGAAGAAGGTAAGTTTTTGCTACTATAGTTCTAGAGGTGGGGGTGATAACATTTCTAGTTCTGTAGAGTAGATCTAATTTTTGATGGGTTTTTGATGGCGTTTTTAATGGCATTTTGTACATTGTGTGACAACAGATTACACTCTTGGATTCAATTATCATTCCTAGCAGCTTAGTTTGAGAGGTTAGTTCAGTATTGATACCATTGAGGTAACATATTTTGAAGTGTTTTTTATTTGTTCCATGGGACTTTGATGTGGGGCAAATATTAGTTTAGTTTTGTTGGGATTAAGTATAAGTTGATAGTTTTGTAAGCATTTTTCTGTGGCATTGAAGGATTAGTAATTTGCTGTAGATGATTTGGAGTGTTTAATGATCATGTAAGTACTTAATCGTCAGCATATTGTAAAATGGAGGCATGTTGTGTGCATGCATGGAGTGAGTTGGTAGGTATATTAAACAGTACGGGTCCAAGGATTGATCCTTGTGGGACACCTGTATTTACAGGGAGAAATGGGGGTAGAGTGCTCTGCCATTTTACTGATTGGAATCTATCTTTGAGATGGCTCTGAAACCAATTTAAGGTATTTGCAGTAAGGCCTAATGATGGCATTTCTGTTTGTTTTGTGTGGCTAACAGTATCGAAAGCGTTTGGCAAATCAAGGAATAATCCAGATATAAATTTGTTCATGAATGAGAGTAGAGTTGTATTAGTACTATGGGATGGATGAAAACCTTGTTGGGTTGGGTTGAGGTTAAAAGTTGTTCTTGTGCATGATATTGTAAAAGTAGCTTATGGACACATTTTTCCAGTAATTGTGAAAGTGGGGCTAGTATTGCTATTTGCACTTTGTGATGTCAGTTGAATTACACCATTTGTGGAGGAGAGTATGTGACTTTTTCCAGAGCTTACAGATATTTGTTTCTTGTATAGATTTGTTTATAAGGACAGAAATGTGGCAGGCTATGCTACTAGCTACTATTTTTAGAAACGGACTAGGTAAAATATCTGCAGAGGTAGAGAAAATGTTTAGCTTGTTTATCAGATGTTTGATAGTGGTTGTAGGCACACACTGAAGGTTGAAGGTATATGTAGCCTGGGATTGTTAAACCCTTTGTAATGGAAGCTATGCTTTCTATAAAATAGTTATTAAATTGTGTTGCCAGATCCATTGCAGTACTACTTTGAGATGGGTTGGGATTATGTTTTTGCTCTGGTAGTATTTTGATTGTTGACCAGAATTTTTGTGGATCTGTCTTGCAACTGTTCTGGAAATTATTAAACTACATTTTTATTTGAGGTTATTTTTTATTTTGCCTGGTTGCGTAGTATTTTATATTGTTGGAGGTTTTGAGACGTTTTATTTTTTTTCCAGTTTCTCCAAGCATTGTCCCTGTTTTGCACTGAGCATGATTTATTTTTATTCTCCTGTTCCTTGGGTGCTATTTTATTAAGAATGTTGAATTTTGTTTTAAATGTCATTATAGCTTCATCTAAGAGGATGGATTTTAATATGTTCCAGATGAATGATGAGAGCATTGCACTGAATGTGTTTGGGTTCAATTCATGGTGTTTTCCTGCCAAGTACTTGTTTGCATTGTGGATGAGACCAGGTCTCCCTTATATGGACCTAAGGGTATGGGGAAATGGGAAGTGATAAATTCACAGTAGACTTTTTTTTTATATGGGTCTGAAAAGCTATTTTATTTTTCCCTGTATAGCAGAAATATTTACTTTTGCATTTTAATGTGCTCCTTTGAATAACATTATATTTTATTAGTGAAAATATCCAAATAGCCTATCCATCAGTCTGAGGAATATTAATTTTTTCATACAGCATAATTTAAAACCTTGTACAGTCTTGTTGAAAGAAAAGAGTACTGTGGGATTAATACTGTGAAACTCAAATTTAGTGACTCTGTAACTGTTGCATACCCAAACAGTTGCATATTAATCACCCCTCGCACACTAATCCAAACCACTAGATTAAGGTTTATCATTATAGGACTATCTAATTATGTCATTACACATGCGCGCACACACACACACACACACACACACACACACACACACACACACACACACACACACGTGTGTGCATATCTGTGTGTCTTAAAATAATGAAATAAAAAGGAACACGCAGAGTTTTTGTACTTTGCTTTACTGGTATTTGAAATATTCTGAAATCAGTTCATGATGCTGCACCAACAAATTCAGTTTATTACTCACATAATATGACTGTTTATTATCTCTTAAAAATACTTAGCCATTTGGCTGTATATGTATCTGTCTGTCCGCAGTATGCAAGTTTTGATTTAGTAAATCTTAAAGTTTTGCATAAAGCATTTTTCATTTTTATGCCAGAATTCTCTTCAGCTTGGGTGTCACATGCAGCATACATGCATGTGCGTTTGCACGCACACACACACACACACACACACACACACATGTATATAAATGCATGTTACTTTCAAACAGCAAGCTAATGCTAAATAATAAGTATTCAGCATAATATCAAGGTAATACCCATGGGTTAGCATATGCTACTTACGTTTTGGTCGATCTAATGCAGTTATTTACTAAGTATTGTAAATATGATACATTAGCACATGTGAAGCATTTTTAATGGTGTCATCTTATCCCCAGAAGACCAAGGTAAACTTGTATTGAGCATTACAGCTGGTAGACTGTTTGCTTAATTGCTGATATTTAATCTCTATTGCATTTCAGTTGATAATTATTTACTAGGTTCACCTAGATGCTGGAACAGATGCCTTAAGTAGTACATCAGCTTCTCATGTAGCAAACTGTAAACAGATCCAGGCTTCATTGGAAGAGCTTCCAAATGTCAGATTTAGTGAGCATTATTAGAAAACTCACTTTTAATTACTAAGAATGCTTAGCTGAATAAGAATTAGTGTAGGCCTGGTCTGATTTGTCTACTTGCATAACATCATAAAGTGATTACTGACACCACAAGTATCTGCGTGCAGCATTAGAGTTTGCAGGTTTGACACACACCGACAGGTGGAGGTGAGTAGTCAGCAGTAATGTGAAAATGCTATCTTTTTATTTATTTATTTTATGTATTTATGTATTAGTTATTTCTTTACCTGGATATTATGGCTAGGATGACATCCCATTTTCATCAGGGGTCGGGTAGAAAAGCTCCATATTAACATAACTTATTTAACTGCAACCATATTATTACAAAATGTAATAGGGAACAACATCTTAAAGTAAAAATTCAACCTCAGTTCATATAGTGTAACCCTATATCTCCAAGTTAATTTGCAGAGGTCTGACACCACAGGCATTATTGCGCTTAGGGAATGAGCTGTCTTTAAAATGGTTGTGTTTTACTTATTTTTTTATTACTATATTTTTTAATATATTTTTGATGTAAAATAGTTCCTCTGGCAAATTTTTCAAAGTTGCTGCTGTAGTAGATGTAAATGGTATTGGAGGTATTTACTTTAATTTTTGGCCCCTTACTCCTAAATGTGTGGTTTGATGCCAGTCATTGGGGATTGACGTCACTTAATGACATACATTTGCTTTTCAGACTTTATTTCCTTCAGAAAATTCATATCAACACAAATCCTGTTATTTAAGCTACTTTGTAATTTTATGAGAAAAACATTTAAAATCTGTTCCTGTTTTTGAGTCTTTGTCCCCCTTTATTTCTGGCTTTATCCAGATTTCTTGAGCTAAAATGTTGAGAGGTATGCAAACCTTTTTCCTGCTGCTGCCACCACTGGTCCATCGATCTCACTTTCTCTTTCATACATACACACACACACAAACACAGGCACTTCAGAAAACATATGCTAACACAAGTCCTATTATTCAAGTAATTTTGTGATTTTTATAACAGCAATATTTAAAATGTTCCTGTTTTGAGGATTTTTTCCCCATCTATATTAGTCTTGATCCTCATATCTTGAGCTAAGAGATCGAGAGGTATCAAAACGTCTTTACTGCTGCTACTAGTGCTCTCTCACTTCCTCTCTGTCTCTGTCTCTCTCTCTCACATACCTTGCTTTCATGCATGCAACCACACATATGCTCACACACAGACAGAGACATAATTGTGCACAATTTTTCTGTTTTATTTAGTTTTTGCATTTGCTAAACAGCAAAATTGTTGTTTAGCAGGTGTAAAATAATGCCTCGATCAATCTCACTCATATGCACACACACACTTGCACACAGACACTAATACATACACACTTTTATTTTTATTTATTTATTTATATTTTACACTTGCGTAAAATAATGGTGGGTGTTGGGTTATTTTCAGTCTGAGCTCCATGGCAGCTTGATATGCTGCCGTGAAGAGGTAGACTCATTTTCAGGTATTATCTCTAGATTAACATCTTGCTGGAGAACTTTGAAATGCAAATGGTTGAGACCATAAGATCGAAGTCATGAAACTTCATAATTATAACAAAAAAATAAAAACAAAAAAAAGTTAACTTTTTTTGCAGGGGGGCAAGCACATCCCCCACACCTCCTGCTAAATAAATATACCAACTCCAAGATCACACTACAGTGAGGAAAATGGTAAATTTCTCATTCTGTGCTGTATGGCAATCTCCATTCAAAATATTCCATGTTCGAAGTTTCAAAACTTCGATCTTATGATCACGACCATTTGCAGTTCAAAGTTTTGAAACTTCGAGCTTGTGAAGGAAATCCATATATTTATTTTATTTTATTTTATTTATTTTATTTTACATTTGTTGACCGGGATAGTCCGACTGGATGCATGTCCATTTTCAGCGGAGGCCCGGGGAGAAAAGCTCCAAGGGTAAGCAGATACAGCATTACATAATACCAGCATTACATATTACAAACAGACTATTTACAGAGATTACATAAGTAAGCAAGTTAAACAAGTTCCACAGGTTACAGTTAGTCCTGAGCACAAGTCAAGATTAAATTAAATTACACAGTAAACTGGTTAACAGATTTTTACACATTCAAGTTAGCCAGGCTTGATACATTGACATAGCCAGTTAAGTGACAAATGTTGTTTGAGTCTAGTTTTAAATTGACCTAAGGTGGAAAGTAAGGTAATATCAGCTGGAAGAGAGTTCCAGGATCTACTTACAGAGTTTTCAAAGAGAGAATCACTGGCTGTGTTATTAATTTTGCTAGTCTGAATTAGTAGTTAGAGGATCGAAGCGGTCTAGGATTGTTATAGGGGGTGATAATATTTTTAAGTGCAGGAGTATTGTTCGGATTATAGAGGATTTTATAGGC
>NC_056735.1:1253601777-1253609277 GCF_019279795.1 Protopterus annectens | reverse complement strand
CCCTAAAGGAGTATAATACTCTGGGACTAGATGGGCTGCCTCTTTTGGTCTTCTGAAATCTGGCTGTTGTGCTGAAAGATCCATTGATGGAGGCTTACAGTGGTTCACTGACCACTGTAAAAGTGTCTGAGGACTATAATACATCAGTAAGTCTGATAGCATTGTGCAGCTGATAGCAGGGAATAGCCAAAGAGCCATAGGCCTTGAAAGTCTAACCACAGCTGTACGAATGGTTATCAAGCAAATCTTGAAGGAAAGGTTGAGTGTTTCTTACACATGCTGTCTGGAAACTGAGTAATAGTCAAGCTAAAGAAATATTTCTTGATAGTGGATTATATCTGTACCAGTCTGGATAAATAGTCTTCCTGGAGCTGAATAAGGTGACATTGCTCGCTTGACAGGCATTATACGGAGCACATAGTATGCAGCATGTGTATTTCTGGAGAGTAATGAGATGCATATCCTTTCCTTGCACAACTATTTACAAATGAAACTTTTGAATTCTTTCCTCCATTTTTCAATTTATATACATTGAACAACAAACTTTGTTCACAGCTGATCACTTTGGATGAAAGTAAGGCTGAATTTCTTTATTAATGGTGTTATGGCGATGTGTTTTCGCATCATTGTTGCAGTAGCATCATTTATACAGTTGAGTTACAGTCATCCAGAATTTCTACCTACCTGGTTGTCATCATTAAGCTGTTTCTGGTGACTTTTCAGCTCTAAGTGCAAGTATGTTTAGCTTGAGTTTTACTTGGACGTGTTCTTAAGTTTTGCTTTAACAACTGCATTTTCATCCATTATGTGATTTTGATAAAGAATAGTTAAGTTTTGATGAAAAAGCCAGAGATGTTGGATACATTTTGGTTTGTTTCCTTGATATTAACATTGTCATTTGGACTGTTATAAAAATGTTTTGTTTAAAATAAGTTATCCATCATATCTACATGTGAAGTAAATTTCAGTTTTCTTTCTGCTAGTACTGTGCAGTTGTGTAAGTCATCATTTTATCTCTGTTTGAATCCTTAGTATTTTATTATGTTGGTTTCACTGAATTTTTTGACTTGCCTTTTGATACAAGTCTTTAAACTTGACATGAATTTCCTTCTGTACATCTTTGAAATGTTTCCTTTCTGTGATGGATGGGTAATTACAGTATGACTCATTAACTGCCACTTCTCCTCCATGCACTTGTTCTTACTGTTCCTGTATGAAGGACTCGGCATCTGTATAGGTTCATACGTCCGTACTAAGTTAGCTGCCACTAAGGACCATTTTATGCCAATTTCCCTTTTTTGTAATTGAATTACCCCTTCTTATTTCATTAGAGATTGTCCTTACCCATCCCATGGTCAGTTATACGTTATCCCGGGTACCTATCAGTTGATCATGTTTTAGAAACTCGAACTGCATATGGTTGAGACCATATAATTGAGATTTGAAAACTCGAAGCTTTTGAATGGAGATTGCGATACAGCAAAGATCAGGAAATTTACCCTTCTCACTGTGGTGTGATGTCAGAATTGGTATATATAATTTGTAGGGAGTGTGGGGGTGCAGGGGGGCTTGCCCCCTGCAAAAACATAAAAAAAGTAGATTTGTGTTTATTTTGAGGTTGGTATATATTATTTCTTCATTGCCTATTTGAGGAGCTGATGATTTTAATATCTGGATGTTTAGATGCTGTTTAAATATTATAGCTACACCGCCTCCTTTCTTGTTTAGCCCATGCTGGGCCAGTAATCAAGGAGACTGAATCCTCGCCACTGACACTGGAGAGGGACGTGCACTTGGAATACAAATGGATACAGTCAGTATTTCCAGATGCAGACCTCTTTGCATCAAGCACAGTTTCTCTTAAGAGTACACAGGGAGCACACTCAGCCTGGGGTGTGGATGTCTCTTTATCTGTCTCCCTCAAGATCCCCAATAAGACTTCCTACTGGTACAGCTTTAGGGTTAGATCCTCAGCTGAGTGTCCAAGCAAAGTCCTCCAGCACCTTCTCTGTAAATCCAGTGCTTCGTGTCCGTGCCCCGAGTAGCTGACACACACACACTCTCTTTAAGATTTAATTTTCATACATGCATACATACATACATACGCATGCACTCGCACGCAAACGCACACCTTGGAGAGGCTGGCACAGATTACCCGCTCTACCAACTTTGCCCAGACTATGAGGTAGTTATCACTGCCACTAGTTGTAAGCTATTAAAAGGGTATCCAATTATACTGTACATTATTAATAATAATACAAATGGTAGTAGTTCACCAAGATGGCTAGGCATTCTGGAGTGGCCCACACAGGGTCACCAAATAAATATAAGCACTTTCCAAGGTTAAGTACTTTCTACAAGGATCAGCCATAATAAAAGTTTTAAATATATGTAATAATAAAAATAGAGCATGAGAATACTGAATATATATTCACAGTAAACCACAGAGTTCAGATCACAGGAAATATTTAAAAGAACATTGATGGACAGACTCAAACAAATAAAAAAAAACAATATCTAAACTAAGCTTCACTATATTCCTGACTGAATCTAAGAGAAGTACTGTTCCCTAGTTAAGTTAGTTACTACCGCAAGGCAAGATGCTATGGGTAAGGGTCTTTCTAGTCGGGCTTCCCAAACAGAATACTCAGTACTCTGAGATTTCTCTTTGTAATGTCTAATAAAATATGATTTCCAAGAAGGCTGGCAGAATGACTTCATCTGGTCACCTAACTCTTAAGTTCTCACAGTATTCCCCTCTGAAGCTGAGACACAAAGTTAGCACAAACTGCCACAATACACATTCAGATGTTTATGGCAGTGCCTGGAGCCTCCCCTCTTTTCACTGAGATAATGGACAAAGGCTGTTCCCCCAGACCCAGTGACTTTGGTCCTATTCAGCACTGTGGGGAGCCTTTTAATGGCTTAACAGCTCATTTACATTTCCCTTATTTTTCTTAAAGTTGACCTCTGCTGTGCCAGTATCATCTATTAAAGCATATAGATTTAATTCATCTACAAAAATACATATACATTTCTTTTCATTTCAGCATGGTGTACTGTTGATACATTTCAGCAGAAGCAAAGCTCACAATACGTTTTCAGCACAAGCATCTGTACAAAATCAGTTTGATATAGAAATGAAGTACAGTTCTAATACATTTGTAACACAAGCATCTTGTATAAATCAGTTTGATATTCAAGGGACATATCATTCTTTACAAAACTGGCTATGCTGGCACTTGCCCATATCATCACATGGTCTCTTCAATATATATATATTTTTTTGAGTTTCTGAAGTTAGTCATCTGACATAACCCCATTACCCCTAATGATTATTACTGGCATCATACTATAGAGAATTTGAGGAGCACCTTGCATGGGAGAAAACTTTTAGTAGCTGCTTCTCTCCAATAGTAGTACAGGGGCCAGGCATGAGGTAAATTTTCTGTTTCCCATCTATAGATCCAAGTTGTGCTTGAATATGGACAGGGATAAAATTTGCTTTATATGGATGGTGAGTCTGCTCTGGAGAAGCAGTATCCTCTGCAATACCTGTTCCTCCAAGCCATTCTGTTGATGTTGCACAAGAGGTTTAGATCCCTAGAGTGAGTATTTCTGATGCCATTTGACTTGTTGATGTGCAGTAAATCCATCAGTATTTGATTGGATGATGCGTTGCATGCAAGACACAGGTCACCTATTAGCAGTCTGTAGGAAACTGAGTTTGATGACAGGGCTTTGAGCCTGTCCATGTAGGACATATTGTTTTGGCCTTGTATTCTTTTAGCAAGTTATCTCTGTTGGTGTTCCAGTTGTTGCATGCCAAATGGGGTATTATATTTAATGATTGCCTAATGAGAGCTGAGTAAAGGAGGACAATAACATTCCTAGATCTAGACACAATCCCTTTGTCCATAAGATAGCTGTGACACAGTCTGCTTTACTATTGAAATTTTCAACAGTAATTACATTGTCACGTATTCAAATTTGTATTTACACCGTTTTTATTCTTATTTCAGTAAAATTAATTTATTCTACTCTGAAAATAGGGTGCCAGCCTAGTGGGAATAACCTCGCCAAATTTATTTGTTTAATAAAATAAATTGAAGGATGGTTAGGGGAGGGCACAGAAATGGGAACTAGATGGCTGGGACAACAGGGAGGGTTTGTGTATGTCATGCATCTGGCCACCTGATTGGTGTGCCAGTAGAAGAAACGCCTTTTTTATTGTTTGGACTTAATGGAATAGCTGGGGGAGCTGTAGCTCTAACAGTAGTAAGCCAGTTGTTGCAGTCAGCTTTTGCTGTTGACTTGAGGTGAGGGGTTGGGGCACTGGGTCATAGTACCAGCACAGGGAGCTGTTTGAACCAGCTATGCTTCTGGTTGGCAGTACTACCATGCCAAGAAGAACGTTTTGGGGAATTGGAGAATTCTGTCAGCATTTCCTAACAATTCTGTGTAGGGTTTGTGTGTGAGTAAATTTGTGTGAAAACCAATTACCATGGGTAAAGAGGAACTGGAAGACATTGGTTCACAGAGAAAAAAACACTCAGATTTTCCAAGGGACCTGTGTGTAGCCCATTTGGAGTGTTCCCTTTATACTGTTGTGGCTAGGTAGTACTTTGTAGGTTAATTATTGAAATAGACTTGTGTAGTTTATCTTGGTATTATGTTACCTTTGGCTGGGAGTGGCGATATCATTTTGCTATCAGTGGGTGGTATCCTGTTAGGTGGGGTCAAATTGGGGGGGAAGTAGCACATGATGTATGTGTTTTTCAGCTTTGTAGGAAGGGCAGTTGTAGCAGTAGTGTGGAAATTCATAAATCAAAACTTTTTTTATGCATGTCTCTTGAATCAGTTCATTAATGAGCCTTAACAACAGTGTTGTGAAAGATGAGCTGTTATTCCTGACGGGTGCCAGCAAAATGTATTTTTTCTGATATGACTTTTAGTCAGTAAAATAAAAGTGGAGGGTCAGTAGCCTATTGTGTGGAATTATTTGAATCCACTAAACACTGGTGAATTTTCTTTTGCATAAAGCACTTTATTTTGACAAGCATTGTTTGAATTCTTAATAAGATGGTTCTCACCTTTGCTCTGCTTAATCTTTAGTTTTACAGACATTCATATGTACAGGAGTGGGCATTATTGGCATGCATAATAGAGCTCACGTAAGAAAGCAAGTAATCTGTGAAACTACATATTCTGATTAGAGCTGACCAATTTGACACCATTTGGTGATAAGCATTTTTTAAGGTGTTGTACTTTTGTAAATCAAAGCTTAGAGGATGCGTTCATGTTCCATTAACACATAAGCATTCATTAAAAATACTGATTTTGATGGTACATGCACACTGTTCGGTCTTGGCACACTTGCTGTGTTAATTTTACTACTGACTGCATTGGACAGAGATTTTACTTAATCAGCAGCATATTTTTATCCTATGTACCAGTATCATATTTTCCTGTACCTTTTAAAACTACTATATACAAATTCTTGACCTGTTTTGATCATGTAACTTCATGTTCCCCAAAATTTCTCCTTTCTTCTCCCTGAGCCACCCATGTTAAATTTTCAAATGAATTGTTTTGTTCTGGTACATCTTTTTGAAAGATGGCAATGAGTTGTAATCTGGTTTCCCCTGAGGTTGTGTCTTCTTTCTCCTCCTCCACCTCTGGCTTACTTCACTTTGTGATTGCAAATGCTAAGCTCTTCAAGTGCATCTCTCTCTGGCTACAGGTATAGATCTTGTGGCATTTTCTTGATTTCCTCTGAACTACCTTTGTCTTGCCTATCTTTGCAAAAAGTAAGTCCACGTAGCATCACAATGTAATGTGGATGGCATCTTACTGCTGCATAAAGAGGAAAAGCAATTTATTTTTTTATTTTTTGCCATTTCTTTGTATCTTAGAGTGTTGCTAGCTTTCCCTTGTCACATTTACATCACCTGTTACACTTTACTTCCAAGTATTTTTTTTTTTGTTTGTTGATACTAATTCCTTTCCATTTTTCATAGGTTGTTGTTTCCCAAATGCTTTATTTTGCATTTCTATATTACATTTATTCTGTTATGTTGCTGAGCATATGCCCTACTTCCTCAGTCTCTGTGTGTGTTATCCTTTTTATACCTTCCTGTACATAATCAAGGTAGCTTTTTTGTCCTCAGCAAGAATGCAAGCTTTTTCTTCAGTATTATTTAGAGTATCACTTAAAGGACAGTTGCATTCTGAACACATTTCCCTTTCCACAGTGTATTTTCTTTCCCATGGAATGATCCTCATACTTTTGCATACTAAAAACATAACTTAGTAGATGTTCTTCATCTCACATTGCTGCAGTCCTTACATATGGGGTAGTCCGCTGTCCTCGGTCGGCCCGAATACCAAAGTATTAGCCTGACGTCGGTCAAGGCGCTTAAAACTGACATCAGGACGTCAGGGTACAAAAGCGCATGACCGACGTCATATCCTCAGTCTTTTTTGCCGCATGGTCCGATGCAGAAGCAGCGTTGCAAGTGCCGTTCGGCGTTCTGAAATTTTTCGAGTTCGGAGTTTCAGACCGAATCCAAGTTGGCTAAGTACCCCGTTGGGGATTATTTTGTTTTTTTCTTGCCTCAGTATAGTACCGGATGTCAGAAAAAGTAAATAATTGTATTTCTTGTGGGAAACAGATACCGCATAGGGATTATCATTCTTTGTGCATTCCTTGTTTGGGGCCTGAGCACGACGTAGTCGGGTGTCGCTTTTGTGCTAGGTTCAATAAGCGCACTAAGCGAAGGTTAGGTTGTGCTAGGCTGGTCTTGATAAGCGGTGCAATTATAATATGCCGTCGGATTCTCCGGCGCCCGCTTCCACGAAGAAGCGCAAAGACAAAACAGTTAAACCCAGGCAAGATGAGTCGTCCGTTCCGGACGCCGGTTCTTTAGAGGCTTCAGTGGAACCGGTGGGTCCGACGGAGACTTCTTTAGAGTCTCAGGGGGAGACTTTAATTTTGCAGGATGTGGCTTCTCTTGAGGCAGGGCAGGCTGAAGGGGCTTCTCAGGTTACTGTACTCCCCTCCCTTCCCAGGGTGGTTAGGCCCTCTCCTTCTGTTTCCAAGGCTTCTCCCAGGGGCAGGCTAGGTTTAGCTTCTGTTGGTGTCACTCCTAGTTCAGCAGGGTCTGTGCCTAAGAAGCACATGCTTAAAATGGCAGAAGATTTGATTACTCTGATTAGAGGTTCTTTGCCCCCTCCTGATAAGAGGCCTAGGGTGGAGCCAGAGATGGGAAGTTTTGAACAGGCTTCAGATGTTTCAGAGTCTTGACTGAAGACTTGCAGGAGTACTCTCCTTATTCTGATTCTGATGCAGAAGATTCCACTCCTTCTGCTTCTCCTCCAGAGGATTTTTCTTTTTCAGAGACACTTCACTCTATGAGGGAGCATTTTAAGTGGGAAGGCCAAGACTTCTCTGATTCTCGGAAAAGGCTTAGGGAATTTTTGCTTTTACCTCAACATAGG